>NW_026859422.1:0-59666 GCF_026571515.1 Ruditapes philippinarum | reverse complement strand
CAATTGTCTCCAAACTTCCATCGATACATTGATCACATTTCTTCCAGTAAACAACTTCCTACATATAGGGCAGTCACCATTGTCAAAGCAGCTATTAAAGTCACAACCGACTGAGCAGAGATCCCGTGCAGTCTATTCCATATTTTCCAGACTTACAACTATAGCAAACACCTTCAGTGGTACAATTATTGTTTGCACATCCGATTGGACAGTTAATGTCACAATTTTGACCATATAGTCCCACTTGGCATTTCTCACATTTGTTTCCAAGAAAGCCAGTTTTGCATTTGAAGCAGTGTCCATTGCTATCACACATAGGATCCAAACAATCTCTTGGACAATTTTTTTCACAATTTGTACCGTATTTGTAATCATTGCATTTGTCACACTTTTCACCTGTGAAACGAGTTTTACAGAGACAATATCCGTTACTTTTATTACAATCACCATTTAAGCAACCATGGCTACAGTTGTGTTCGCATGATGTCCCGTAGCGTCCTCGAACACAAGCTGCACAAGTGTTATATGAAGTACAAGATTTGCATTCTTGTTTACAAGAATATCTACAATCATTAAAATAATGATTGTACTTCCCGTCAATACAAGCAGTACATCTTTGTTGTGATGAGCAGGAAATACAATTTTCGTTACATTTATGACAATACTCATTTGCCAGATAATAACCATTGATGCATTCAGTACAAAAATACTTTGACGTACATGTTTTACAACCACTGTCGCATATAGGGTCGCACGTTCTATACCATATGTTTTCTTTGTAGTTGAAGGTTGATTTGATGATAAAGCCGCTTTTACATTCCTGACAAGTATGGAATGATGAGCATGTCTTGCAGGAAGCAGGACATGCATATTGGCAAGTGGTAGTTTCTACACTATTAAAGTATTGTTTTCCATTGTAATATCCGTCTTTACAGACATCACAATTATTCCAATTGGAACACGTCTCACATCTGTTTGGGCATTCTTGACACCATTCACCGTAATATCCATCCTGACATTTGTCGCACGTCCATAGTTCTTTACACTTTAGACAATGGTCTCTACAAGAATGTGTACATTTAGGACTGAAATATCCGTCACGACACCCGTTATAACAATAATCTTGTATATTGTTGAATAATATGCAACTGCCTGCGCCATAGTTACAACATTGGCATGGTTTGCATTCGTTAAGTGTTGAACCTGTTCAATGATAAATTGATATTAAAACAAACAAATCCATATCAGTTTTGCATGAATTATCGTACATAACAGCTGCCGAATAGAAGGTATTTCTGCGGTATAACGTATTATCTAGACATCTAGGTCGACTATATTTACAAACCTAAAACAAAAACGTGTTTGTTAAATAAAAATATCCCCGGCCCAGATTCTTGTCAGTATAATAATTTGAAGATTGTTAACACAGTTATATAGCTCGAGAGAGTCATGGCGTTTTGTTATTGTGAAAACTCTAAGTTGGCAAATTATTGCTATGACGAAGTTGAAAACTAATCAACTTACTTACTAAACTTCATTAAATATATAAAAATGCAAGACCTTGGCCTTGTACCCAGTAACAAAACGTATAAGACCTTAGGTATGCTCCTTGTAAATATAAAACATTGGTAAAAATAAACTAATTGTTGCAAAAGGTATAAATACTCTCTTGTAAGCATAAGTGACCATGATTGTGTGACTCTTAACAATAGAGCATCCAAGGTATTTCCTCTCAAATATAAACAAGAGGGCCATGATGGCCCTGAATCGCTCACCAGAAACAACTGTTTTTCAGTGATTATAGAAATATTTTTTTTTAAATGAACTTGTAGACAGACAAGTCCAGGTCAATTTCAACTTGCCTCTCTAGTTATAAGGTTTCCCGATACTAATTGTTTTTTACTTATCTTTAATTATCTTTCTCTTTAATAGAAATGGTAAATATTGTATCTTAAACTACATAGAGGAAAAAAGCAAAATGTTGTTTTGATGAAATGTATTCAGTAAACATGAAAACAACTTTACATACATTGTATGAAACAGTGCAAAATTACTTTCAACAAGTGATAACCAAGTTTGCAAAATGTGTCATTGAAACTGATACTAAAATAGCACAACGAATAAACAAGAGCCACCGCCAGATGGGGGAAATACTCGACTTTTTACTTTTTCTTAAAGCAAACAAAGAAATGTTTGAACAAATTAAAAAGGTTTCCTTTTATAAATTTAATCGGTCTGTCTTGTCACATTACTTTTGTCTATATATATATTATGAATAGTATGGTAGCGTTGGTGATCAGCATGGTGGTGGTCCGCATGAGGGTGGCGGTCCGCATGGTGTTGGCGGTCCGCATGGTGAATGGTGGTCCACAAGGTTGTGGTGTGGTCCGCATGTTGGTGGCGGTCCGCATGTTGGTGGTGGTCCCCATGGTAGTGGTAGTCAGCATGGCGGTGGTCCGCATTCTTGTGGTGGTCCGCATGTTGGCGGTGGTCCGCATGGCAGTGGTGGTCCACATGGTGGTGGTGGTCTACATGGCGGTGATGGTCTGCATGTTGGTGGTCTGCATGTTGGTGGTGGTCCGCATATTGGTGGTGGTCCGCATGTTTGGTGTTGGACCGCATGATGGTGATGTTCCCCATGCTGGTGGTGGACCGCATGTTGGTGGTGGTCCGCATGTTGGTGGTGGTCCGCATTTTGGTGGTGGACCTTATGCTGGTGGTGGTCCGCATTTTGGTGGTGATCCGCATGGTGGTGGTGGTCAGCATGGTAGAAGTGGTCCGCATGGTGGTGGTGGTCCACATGTTTGTGGTCTACCGCACGTTGATGGTCGACCGCATGGTGGTAATGGTCGACATGATAGTGGTGGTCCACATGTAAGTGGTCTGCATGGTGGTAGTGGTCCACATGGTGGTGGTGGTCCGCATGGTGGTAGTGGTCTGCATGATGAAGGTGGTCCGCATGGTGGTAGTGGTCCGCATGGTGAAGGTGGTCAGCATGGAGGTGGTGGTCTGCATGTTGGTGGTGATCCGCATGGTGGTGGTGGTCAGCATGTTAGTGGTCTGCATTGTGGTAGTGGCCCGCATGGTGGTGGTGGTACGCATGTTTGTGGTCCGCATGGTGGTAAATGTCCGCATGGTGGTGGTGGTCCGCATGTTAGTGGTCCGCATGGTGTGGTGTCGGTCCGCATGGTGGTGGTTGGTCCCCATGAGGGTGGTGGTCCCCATGGAGGTGGTCCGTAAAAGTGGTGGTCCGCATGGTTGTGGTGGTCAGCATAGTGGTGGTCCGCATGGTGGTGGTGGTCTGCATGGTGGTGGTGGTCCGCACGGTGGTCAACAGTGTGTCCAATGTGCTTTCCTTAAGTTAGTAAGGTACGAGAAACAAATGAAACATCACTTAAGGCCTTGGGGAAAAATCTCAAGATTGACTTACAAATGAACCTTAGAATGATGCAATGCCCATCTGAATTCTAGGGCATAAACAGACATATACAAAGCTCATTGACCTCAGATCTCTGTAAATCAAACAGGTCATGACATTAAGACATTAAATCTTTTTTTTATGCATAACATGTACATACATGTGAACTTTTTTTCAAGAGGAAGAATTTACTTAAAAAAAGAGGGAGATTTTTTAATTGACAGGACATTTTGAAATGAAAAAGAAGGGAGATTTCTTTATTTTTTTTAAAACACCCCTTATTCTTAGAAAAATATTTAAAAATTTGACAGGAAAAAGAAGGTGTCTCCCGCTCAAATTGGGAGAGTCCACATGTATGCAGGTACACATTTATGGAAACATTCCAACATGAGTTATTTTCCTTTCATTATCAAACTATATTTTGAAGAAATGCCATGGGCAAGGGCATTTTAGCTATAGTTGCTCCAAATATTTTCAGCTATAGCGGCCCCTACAAGAGGCCAATCAAATTAATATGAGCAAACATGACTACCTAGGAATGCTACAGACAAAAATTTGGTGATCATCCATCAATTAGTTCTGTAGAAGCAGACGTTTAAAGAAACATCTATGTTTAGCTATAGCGGCCCCTATAAGGGGCCAATTAAATTAATATGAGCACACGTGATAACTTAGACTACCTAAAAATGCTACAAACAAAGTTTGGTGATCATCCATCAATTAGTTTTTCAGAAGCAGTTGTCTAAAGGTTTTTCAATTTTTAGCTAAAGCGGCCCGTAAAAGGGGCCATTCAAATTAATATGAGTAAACTTGATAAAAGACAATCCAAATGCTACAGACCAAGTTTGGTGATCATCCATCAATTAGTTCTGTAGTAGGAGATGTTTAAAGGTTTTACTATTTTTAGCCCTAGAGACCCCTAAAAGGGGCCAATCAAATTAATATGAGCAAACTTGATAAAACACTACCCAAAGAATGCTTCAGACAATGTTTGGTGATCATCCATCTTTTAGTTCTGTAGTAGAAGATGTCTTAAGGTTTTTCTATTTTTAGCCCCTAAAAGAAGCCAATTGAAATGACATGAGCAAATCTAAGTGTGACTGCCACAAGGATGCTACAGGCCAAATTTGAGGTAAATCTGCCCAGCAGTTTCAGAGAAGAAGACGATTGTTGACGCATGACGACGGACGACGGACGCCGGAGTATCCCCCTTTGATACTTATAGCTCACCCTGAGCCTTCGGCTCTGGTGAGCTAAAAACAGTTGTCTTAAAATAAAGCTTGTATTAACAAACGTTAAGAAATCTATTATGGCACTCCTGATCATGACCCCATATTCCCGTGCTCAATCCAAAGGCAGAAGATCATACAGGATATCTTCCTACCAAATATGAAAAACATCTGTCCATAAATAAAGGATGTATGGGCAAAAGTGTGAACAATCTAATTAAGCACAGGTAACCTTGATCCAACAGATCTCTAACTTTATCCAAAAAAGAAAACCGTGAAAGTATGAAAAAGTATGAAACGAATCAGGCAAACAACAAAGGTTGCATAGCCTAATGTGTATAAATCTAATATTGTCACACTTTAGCTTGACCCACTGACGCCTTACTCATTTAAAAGCAAGACTACGAGGGGTTATCTAAAAATTCGTGGATTTTCTTTGTTGCGTAAAATGTATTTGAGATATTAATTTGAAATTCTTACACTGCTTAAAAGAATTAATAACAAATAAGTACAGAAAAATTCACGTTAGTATCTTTTTACAGTCCAACAAAACTTAATTTTACATAAACACATGTCGGCGACAGCGGCGCACTCCAAAAAAATATTGACGTCAACGTCATAATATTAACGTACAACTTGTGCTTCAACGTTACGCAGTCAATGATGGTAACTGCTTCTCAACGTTATGTAAATCACTAAATTTCTTATGCCACTTCAACACTAATGATTGTGAAATTTTCTTTTCTCTGTCCGTCTGCTGATTTCTATGAAATGTTTTGTAGGTGTCATCCCCAAATTACAACAAAAATTTATGATCGTTATATGATCTTGCGATTTTTCTAATAACCGCGTGTCCGTCATTTTCCCGTCGTAAACAATAAAGGCGTCTGGCGTTTCTAGCGATATCAACAAAAAAAAACGGAAATGACGTCCATTATTTTAAAGATTTACTTAAATGACATCATAGAAGAAACATGCGATGTTCAGCGGGTTTTCTACGTTATTTTTTTAGTTTGTTTTAGCAAAAATATACGATGACTTTCTGCTTTTCCTACCGTGCGCCGGGTGCCGTGTATGTGCTTATTTAAAAGCAATATAAAATCATTATTTATGGACACAATTGACTGTTTCTTTCAAAATGTGTTAATAATATTCTACAATGTATGCTGATAAAATTTCATTACAATACACGCTGATGTTCAAGAGATATTTAAAAAGTCCACGAATTTTTGGATAACCCCTCGTACTATGCAAGTTATCTTCCTGCCAATTATGAAAAGAATCTGGCAATAAATAGAGTCAGTATGGGTAAAAGTGTAAAAATCTATTAAGCAAAAGTTGACCTTCATCCAACTGATCCCTTACTTAGTCTAAGAAAAAACGTGCAAGTAATCTTACTGCCAAATATGAATGACATTTGCCAGTAGATAAAGGATTTTTGGCAAAATTATAAATATTCATTTTAGAACAGATGACATTGACTCAACTTAAAAAGGAAAAAAAAGAGATTCCTCAATTTTTATTTCCCTACCAAAACTGAAAGATATCAGGCAGTAGACTAATCTGATAATAAACAGCCGCATGGGTTCTAACACCGTCATGGGCAAGTCGTTGTGTCCTGAAGCAAGAACCTTTACATTCATTGCTCAGCACTGGTTGGTTCCCGGGACAGATTTAAAGGTATGGCTATAAGCTTAAAGCTTTCTACACAACTAATATGAGTTTTGTATAAACCAAAGATATTAAGTTAAGACTGTATGAGAAAAATTGTTTAGATTATTTTTTACATCAGTGACCTTTACGCTAACCCGATTGAACCCTTTCTCCACAAATCATTAGAAGACTTTTGAATATATCCGCTTGTCAAATATGGAAGATAACATTAAATAAATGAAGTAATTAGGAGCAATTTAAAATAAAGTAATCTTGTCGGAAAAGGTCGTATTTTCAAAGGGATAAAGGGGAAAATAACTGGGAAAAGTTGATGGCACAGTAAAATACTAGTAGTTTAGCAATATCATGTACTTTGTATTGATAAGTCTGTGTGAAGCAATTAGTATAAATAAAACTTAAGATAAATCCAACTTATTTAGGTTAACCATAACTATTTTCAAGTTCTTAGATTGTCAAAAACTTGATTCTAACACTATCGGAATTTTTTCTATATAAACAAAGAAGGCCCGAAGCGTGCATTATTCTACAACAATGCACTCGCCGTTCTTATTATCTCCCTGTGATAATTCACATTGAGGGCGCCATTTTGTTAAAAAAATCTGATAAATAAAAAACATTTTTTGTCGAATTTTGTTGTGAAAACTATCTAGAATGAAAGAAAATGGTCTAACTAAGAAAATGAATACGTGTTTACGTGACGTCACAATGTAGCGCCAAACAGCACGTGCAAAACAATCAAATCAAGTACGCTATTTTAATGTCGCAAACGAGTTACGTTTTACATTTATTTCACTTTTAATAATTGGTATTTCGCTTTAAAATTATAGATTGAAATAAAATAAACAAACAAAGTTTTATCAACGTTTTCAAAATTCGTTATTCTCAAAATGTTTCTACACACGGTAGATTTAAAGACAGTTTTTTTCAATTCACTGGAACAGCCTTTAAAGAACGTTTCTATTGGAAACTCTGAGGCGAAAACAAATTAAACCACCAAACATAAAGTCCAACTTTATAATAGTAATTATATTTTTCTTGACGTGTTAGAATGGAAAAAGATAATAATTCTTCGTGCATTATTGTATAATAATGCACGTTTTTCGTTCAAATGCTTTGTTATTAATCACTCAGGCCTATCGGCCTTCGTGATTATATTACTACGCATTTGAACTCAAACCGTGCATTATTCTACAACAATGCACTCAGAATTGATATCTATTTCCTAAATAAATAGAAGCAACAGTTATGTAACATCCAACACCATGTACTTTATATTTATTAGTAAGTCTCTTAATCATGAAGCCATTGGTACAGGTAAAACTTCTAAAACATCCAGCTTGCCGTTTAAGGTCTTTCTCGTACCGCCAGACGGAAGGACGGTTCAATTACTATATGCCTGGGGGAAATAAAAATTGAATGAGCAAAAATGTTTGAAAAAACCAATGTCTATGACCTTGACCCTTTACTCCACAAACAATTTACCATTGAAGGTATCTACCCACAATATATGGAAGATATCTTTTAATAAATGAGTTTAAGGAGAATTTTTTTAACAATCTAACTTGCCAGAGTAGATTAACCATAAATAGCCCAATTTTCAAAGTGATAAAGAGGGAAATACCTGGGGAAAATGGATGGCACAATTTGGCAATATCATGTATTTTTTATTGATAAGTAACTCATTATATCCAACTTGCCGATTTATGTTTACAATAGCAATTTTCAAAGAGCTAAGAAGGGCAATAACTTGGAAGAAATGGAAGCCATAGTTACCTTATTTGCAAAGATCATGTAATTTGTATTGAGTAGTAAGAACAAATTATGAAGCCATTGGTACAAGAAGAATTGGATTGAAATCAAACTTGCCGTTTTAGGTTAACCTCGTTTTGATTGACGGAAGTTTCAAATACGATACTCGTATGCCTTAGTACATAAATAAACATGTGTGTAAGTTATTTTTATCATTTGCTGGAATTTAATGAATGGTAGAAACATTAGACAAATAAAGCTACAAAGACAATTGAGTTTGCGATATATTTCATAATTTACAATACCTACATTTTATATGAAACAACTGTTTTCATTTATTTGATAAAATTGCCAAGAGATATTGAATTCAGTTATATTAATTCTCACCTCTGCTGAACCATATAATTATGACCATGACAGCATATCCCTTCATTCTGTCCTTTCTGCTTATGTGAGCTGGGTCATTATCTAAACAAATAATAACTTGTGATATTATCAAGATCATCATATTAGTGATTCTAATTTTATAATTCATTTTTTTTATTTTTTCCATCAAAATTTTTGGCGATGAGTATATATGAGGTAAAGAAATTTAACAAAAAATGATGAAAAACTTTGGAATTACCAAAAATCTAGTTTTTCCATATTAACATGTGGTCTTCCACCTTATTTTGGTGAAAAATTGTTGTTTTGTAATATTTGTAATTTTTAGTTAAGACTCGCAAATGTTTAAATGAAACATTTTTGTATAAATATATGTTTTTAATCTATCAATTGGGGGTAAAGTTTAGCGGAAACTTAACAGAACCATGTTAATGGCTCCAGCTTATTTATCCGGTCATTACAGGCACTGTCTCTCAAATGTATGAAAAAAAACACGTAATTTTAATAGATCGAATATTCGACATGTTTTATTTAGAAAATTTAACTAATTTGAAACAAAAAATGTGTTTGTCCAAATCATATATGACTTATAACACTGCTACTTACAACTACCAAAAATCTTTTCAACTGCCCTAACATAAAGCTCAAGCATTATCAAAGTTTAAATATAAGCTTATCATTCAACAAACATATTAATTTGGTCATTTAGTCAATAAATGCGGTGAATTTCAAATATAACACGCGTTCACAATTTTACAATCAAGAAAATACCAGGAAGGATGGCGGTTTATATCATTAAACAACAGCCTGTGATCCTTGACCTTTGGCATTTACGTCATGGTCATTTCTTTTTCATGTAATTTAGCTGTAGAGAGTTTCATGGAGAAACAAAAATGTATTTGTTTAACAAAAAATGCCCCAGTGAAGATACTTGTGATATCTTTTTTTCAAAGAATGTTAACTCAGTTATGGACACAAAAGTGCCAAAAGCACATAGTCACGACGTTTTGTTAATGTGATAGATATAATATGGCATGTCACACTGCGAAAATACAATTATATACGGGAATATACTGTCCTGTACATTCAACATATACGAGCATGTATTTGTAAAATATACGGACCATGTTAACCAGTCCGTATATTGAATACTTGGTATACGGGAAGTCAGTATAAGGACCATGCATGCAAGGAATTCCTTATTTGCTCCATATACATGAACGTATATATCGTACGTTTGCAGTATACGAAAAAAAAAAATCCCGTATACTGAATTAATCAAGGCAATTTTGTTTTTTATACTGATGATTTCAGTTGATTTACGAACCGTTTATTTGAGATTTACACGTTTGTATTTTCTACATATTAAGTGGATATACGGAATCTTATTTTCTACTTATAAAGAGGATATACGAAATGTATATTCATATGCATAAGAACTCTTTCATCATAATTAAAGTATTTATAATACTAGAAATAAAGTTAAAACCTATTCAGCTCACTATTAAATATTTATTCATTCATAAACATATATACATTATGTAAACGTATATTAAACAAAATTAACATGTCTCAAGAACATTGGAACACATATAAACAATCTCGCAATAAAACCATAACTCTTGTGCGCAATGCAAAGAAGATACATTTTAATAAATAAGCATAACAATTAAACAACCCAGACATCTCCACCTCAATTTTTTGGACAGTAATCAAACAATTTATAAAACCAAGCAACACATCCAAAGAAATTCCAGCACTAAAACATAATGATCAAATGTTTGAAACAAACATTGATAAGGCAAACGCACTAAATCAATTCTTCCAAGCGCAAAATCAACGAAATGAAACCAACAACCAGCTACCAAACACTTGAATCAATCTAGTAGCTTCGAAACTACATTTTCTTACAATTACTCCGACCGAAGTAACTAATGCACTTCTACTTCCGAAAGCCGGCAAAGCCACAGGTCCAGACAAAACTATCTATTCCCCTGTGTAATCTTTTCAACACACACAGTCAGGCAGAGTTCCCACAGAGTGGAAGATTGCTCACGTCTGTGCTATCCATAAGAAAAATTACCCACAATATATTAGTAATTACAGACCGATTTCTTTACTTAGTGCCCTCAATAAAGTTCTTGAGCGTATCTTACACAAACAAATCGTCAACTTTTATTAGGAACATCACTTTTTCTCGACCTTGCAATCTGGTGGTTTAATGCCTAACGACTCTACTGTCAATCAACTAACTTCCAGATGATGGAATAGAAGTCAGGACTGTTTTCTGTGACATATCAAAAGCCTTTGACAGGGTGTGGCACCGTGGTCTTCTCTTTAAATTACATCAAAGTGGTATTTCCGGTCAAATCCTTACATGGTTTGAAAGTTATCTTTCAGACAGAAAACAGTTTGTTGTTGTTTCTGGTACTTCCTCTGATACTGTTACCATCTCAGCTGGTGTTCCTCAAGGTTCTATTCTTGAACCGCTTTTGTGTCTAGTGTACATCAATGACTTTGTAACCAGTGTCATATTACCCATACGCCTTTTGCTGATGATACAACTTTGTATATCATCGCCGAAAATCCAAAAACAAAATAAAGCAGTTCATCCACCTGTAATTTTTAATAATACAATTGTATTCACAAACACTTAGGTTTAACTTTTTCAGACAATGGCTCCTGGACAAACCACATTCAAGACATCAAAAACAAAAGTTGGAAGCGTATAAATATTCTTAGAACCTTCAAATTTACCCTTGACAGAAAATCTATCGAAATAATATATATTTCCTTTATACGTCCAATCCTTGAATACACTGACACTGTATGGGACAACATCACAAAAGGCGAACAAGAAGACATTGAACGAATCCAATTAGAAGCCGCGTGAATAATTTCCGGTGCTACTCAACTTGTTTCTCTTTCTAAACTATATAACAAACTGCATTAGAACCACTCCAAACCAGAAGGACTAAGCATAAAACTCACTTTTTTCTATAACATGTTATAATAAACTCTCTCGTTCCTCAATATCTCTCAAATCTTGTTCCAACATCAGTTGGTAGTGAAACTCCTTATGGGCTTCGCAATTCTGAAAATATCAGAAACGTCCACTGTAAGTCTCAGCTATTTTCCAATTCTTTCCTTCCATCAACTTTTAACGCTTGGAATAATTTAGCACCCAACGTCAGAAACTCATCCATTTTATCATCTTTCAAACATGCTTTAAATAGAGACATAACAAAAGTTCCATCTTACTATTACACTGGATGCAGAGAAGTCTCTATCAAACATGCTAGATTACGAATGCATTGCAGTTTTCTGTAAGAGCATCTTTTTTCAAAAAATATCATTGAAAGCCCATTATGCACTTGTGGAGAAATTGAAGACACAAAACACTTTCTTCTAGCATGTCCCATTTAAACTAATCAAAGAACAACCATGTTAAACAACCTCAGCAATATCACACCAATCACTGAAAACATTCTTCTGTTTGGAAATGAATCTCTCGACTCGGACAAAAACGAAATCATTTTTAAACATGTGCAAGGCTTTATAACACATACACAAAGATTTAAGCGCTAATTAAAATAGAGAAGATAAGAATTCCTAAAGAAAGCCCAACACGGCATAACTGAAAATGTTGCAGGATCGGTTTGATTGAGCCTATTCATGGAAGGTACTGTGAAGTGCAAACTACCCTCCACGCCCCATAGCACCGGCTTCAGCAGAATTCAACATTTACTTTTAACTGGTACAATTTTGAATTTTGAAACATCCGCCGATGTATTCATATGGCGGTTATCATGGAACCTTCAATGTGACACGTAAGTGCCATTCCATGAAAAGCGGCGTATGGTCCCTAAGTAAAAATATGCGTGTGCCCTTAACGAGAAAACAATGGGCGGAACTAATTAAAATGGAATTTTGAAAGGGGATCAGAGGTTATGAAGCATGCATATCACAGACAAGACGTCAAAAGACAAATCTAAAAGCATCGCTTCGTCCCTGAAAAAGAACCACACATCTCAAATGTTTTTTTTTCCCCTTAACTTTACTCCATGGACTTATCTTACCTTTATTTCCTCTCTTTGATAATACTTAAGCTAAAATGTTTTAAAATATCTAAACATTTTTCTTTTTGTATTTTTGTCTGTTTTATCTGCTTTTCTTTTCATCTAAAACCAGGTCTACCTTTTCGTTTATTTATTTTGTTCCGTTTCATAAATGTTTAAAATGAAGTTACATCGTCAGTGCAGATACTTATGACAGACAGAAGCGAGGCTTAGTATAAGCCTCAAAGCTTTATCCTCTATTATGTATGCTGTACTAACGCAATGATTGTTTTTATTATATTTCTATTAGTTACTACTTGATTGTGTATAGTTGTATAACATGTGTGTAAATCTATTTGGAAAATAAATATTGTTTAAACCAAACATGTATTAAATGAAAACCTGACACAGAGGGGCAAATTAGAGGTGCAATGATATGGCAATATACCGGTATGTTATGATGCAGCGTCATGCAATACGTACCACGATACATAGCCGCCTTACCTCGATTCCCTTTAATGGTCAAAATATACATTTACTATAATCATATACTATAAACATATACTAGTTACTTGTCACTCACAGTTTATCAGTTGGTAATAACTTTAGGTTGCCACCGGATCAAAATTTGGTAGACACTAAGAATCTTTAAAAGAACATATTAATAGATAATGATATCAAATAAATATGGATATATCAAAAGATGGCTAAATTGGAATACTAGTATTACCCATTCTTATTGGCTTAAAACTATCAAATTTAGTCAGTTGATGCATCTTGGGTCCTCGGAGTGTGTCAGTTTAAAAGAAGGTCACTTCCCAAGATTCAACCAGAGTCCAAAAAGAAAGGAAAATTAATGTGGAAGCATCCTCAGGTAGATTAGAATTAAGAATGTTTAGATCATGAGCCCCATGGGTATGATGTATCCACAACGGGCCATCAAAATTTTGCATAGAAATACATAGGAAAAATCTTTAAATATTTCTCGTGAACAGCAACGGCATGATTAGACATACCAATATGGAAGCGTTCTGAGCAAGTGTCAATTCAAATTTGTTAAAATCATGATCAGGGTGGAGATGGGGGTTAGGTGTGAGTTTTACATAGGATACAAAGGAAAAATGTTTTACAATACAGAATGCTCTGCCTTACTGTTCTGCCGCCAAAAAAAATACACAATATTTAAAAATGTTCCGCTAGATTAGTTAGCCAGCAGGGCATGTTGTTACACTTTATCATGGAATGCCAGAAAAGATTGCTCTACTTACTGAGCATTCCATCTCAGCATGGTCTACACTGTTTCAGAATATGCAAAAAATTGTATTTAAGAATTCATTGCTATATTGCTTAACAAGCTCAACATTGCAAGATATCATTTTTACTGTTTATTTAAAATTGCTCTGCTAGATTGCTATGTTAGCTAAATATTACAGTAGAGCATATTTCCTTCACTGTAAAGGAATGCCTTTCTAGACTGCCTAGCGAGATGAACATTTTATACTTTGTTTTGGATATTATATTATAGAGAGCATAACAATGCTCGTCTGCAATGCTCAACTGGCAGAAAAAATCTAGAAGAGAATTCTGAAATGTAGAGTTAAAATGTTTTGCTAGAATGTTCCGCCAGCTGACTATTTCTAGGAATGTCCCGCTTGTTTCTCTGTCAGCTCGGCAATGCAGCAGAACATTTACAACACTGTACGTTATTTAGGAGCTGATTTCAATCAGATTGAGAATCATTTTATATTGGAATGTGAACAGTCTCAATCAAACCGAGCCTGCAACATTTTCAATTTTGCTGTGTTGGGATTTCTTTAGGGATTCTGTTTTTCTCTATTTCAATGTATACTGAAATAAGCAAAAAAAAATCCTGAGAAATTCTGGAAACATTCAAATATGGTAAAATTTATTAAATTGTTAATCAAATGAAAATGGTACAGATATAAAAAAAACTAAAGATATTTTGTGTATAAATCTTTAAAAGAGAAACGAAATGCTATACAGTTCAGTTGAGTAATTATTTATTTTTGTTGTAAACCAAGTTATGTGCTTAGTAAAGAAATGGGAATTAAAATATTTGTAAAGATAAAATAATTGTTTTTAAGCAATTTCATGATTAAGATAATCCATGATACCCGTCTTGCATTTCGTTTCGGTAAGGCTGGTAGTCAAACTGAATGCTATGTGTATGTTCACGTTAAAGTGTAGATAAATATTGTTTTATTGAGTACATGTATTTTTTATGAGAAGGATAACAGTTTATTACCACATGTATATATTTTCAAATACTTTTTATGTTACTAGTCTTAACATATCTATACTTTAGTCATAAAATAAATATATATGAAATGCATTATTAATAAAATTTAAGCTTACACATGTCATGCTTCAACTTCTTTATGTTTGTTGTAGTGCCATAATGAGCGAAAAGCATTATGAAATTAATTTATTGAAACTCTAAAATTCTAAACCGACCTGTTATTGTTCTATTGTTTTCTATACAAAACAAAATATGTAAGTCGAAAAATTCGTGCATTTAAGATTTAGCATTACATAATAATCACCGTTTATGTATATCCCTTCAGGAATGTTGAAATAATGCAGCATAGGAGCAAGCACATTTGTCTCGGAGCACATTTGTCTTACGTAAGACCAACGCGGTCGCATTTGTCCCACATGAGACAAATGGGGCCTGAAATGCTTACAAAAAGAACACAAATGAGAAAAGACGACACACATAGAGGACAACTGGCTCGAATTTGAACCCACGTCATGAGGTTGTTCAAACTTATGATGAGTCTTCCTTAAATTCAGATGAAGTCAACTTTTAATCTAACATTATTTTGACTGTCCATGTTTAATCTATAATTTAAGAGAAAAAATGGTGCAATAATTACATAGAATCTTCTTCCCTAAAATCAAGCCGGATTCTGTAGGAAAACAAATAATACAATTTAAAAAACATGAGCTCATCCTATGACCCGATGGAAAATTGCCAAAAGTATTGAAAGCAGTGAATCTTGGACCAACACCTTCCATATCAATATCGCTAAATATACTCTAAAGCATCCTGGTGAAATTTGCAATTTGCTTCAATGTATTGCATACATACGATAGGCAGCAACCAGGTTTATTGGTTGGGCCGCCTCCGACTCAAGCTAAGGCTAGAAAAATATGTCAACGAATCTTTAAGATTAGAGACAATCGATCCAGAACGCTCGATGTTGTCCATGCAACCAATTCAGCCGGTTGGTCTTTCGATTACCTCCTCTTTCTCGAAAAACTGTTTTCATTTTAAAAACAAGGACTTTTGCGTCAACAGAAATTTTCTTTTTGCACATAAGTGTTATCACCCAGCATAACAGTGCAGCATTAATAGTAAGCAGATACGACATGTCCCTCCGTATTTTTAAGATGCTTCTTCGAAATTTCATAGAAGGCCTAATCGTTTCAGTCCAGCAACTCCCCCAAAGTTCAAGTACTAATGTTGTTCTCCTCGCACAGAAGATTTATTGGGCCTAGGTTCAACACCTATTAATTAATTACCCATAAAAAAACAGTTGACAGGTAACAATCAAAACGACGCTTCTTTTATATTATTATGATTTAAACATGGGTTTAAACTAAATCATACTGGCCCAAGAACACCAGTTTTCGCGAATAATCTCGCGTCAGCTTAACAATATTCAGGAGTATAAATAAAGAAGGACAAAATATTTGACTGGATTGTTGGACCATTCAAGCTATACAAGCAACCACCTTTTTCAATTTTGGCTCGTTCCCAAAACGGGGTGGCTAGAGACTGATCACAAATTTGTCATTTTCGCCAAAAAACAGCATAAATGAATTTATCTAACCAGGCTATCGGCATGTAAAGCATGCACAATTTGACACAGCAGTATCATTTGTTCAACGTAACTGTTGGCAGGAAATGTAGTCTGTTGCAAGGCTGATATAAAATCAACTATTAACTTGTGTCATGTATGGCCAGCTGACTTTGGCTTACTTGGAATTAAATCAGGACCGGGTTACTAGGTGCAAAAGAAGTAGCCTCAGAGTTTTGCCTGTACCTGTTTTATTTCCTAAAAAGCTTATTGACAGAGCTTTC
Source organism: Ruditapes philippinarum (assembly GCF_026571515.1). NCBI lineage: Eukaryota > Metazoa > Mollusca > Bivalvia > Venerida > Veneridae > Ruditapes > Ruditapes philippinarum. The sequence continues at coordinate 43,046 of NW_026859422.1, read as the reverse complement.
TTTTGATGATTTTATGATTATATCTCTAAGATTAAAAACTCTTTTCAATTGATACGTATAAACAGGGACATGCGCGATAACGCCATGACCTGGCTCACAATCCGTACTTAATTTAATGGATTCACCCTGTTCAATGACAATAACTGCTCAGAGAATACATTTATTGAACCATACACCGACACATCTGGCAATAATTATGCCCACCCTCACATTGATATAACATTATTACAAAGGATATCCCTACCGGCAGAGCTTTCTTGTGAAGGTTTTATGATTCTATGTCTTAGGTTATCAACTCTTTTCCATTGATACGTATAAACAGGGACATGCGCGATGACGCCATGACCTGGCTCACAATCCGTACTGAATTTAATGGACTCATCGTGTTCAATAACAATAATTGGTAAGAGAATACATTTATTTAACCATACGCCGACACATCTGGCAACAATAATTATGCCCACCCCACCATTCGAAAAATAGTGGATATATTGGTTTGATAATGTCGGTCGGTCTGTCTACCGGTAGACCACGTGGTTTATGATTATCATAAAAACTGTTTTTTACAAAGTCTTCATATTTCACAAACTGATTGGCCATACCTAGTAATAAAATCCTCTTGATTTATGCTAGAATGGTTTCCGCTCATTATTTTGTAAAAAATTTTAGCACAAAGTTTGTATTTCACAATCTGTTTGGCCATATGTGGTAGATAACCGCTATTGATTAAGGGTCACTTGTTTCAAGGACAAAGTGACAGGGGCTTTAAATATCAAAATGACTTCTGCTCATTATTTTGAAAATAATTTACAACAAAGCCTTCATGTTTCACATATAGATGGATCATATGTAGTAGATGACCCCTATTGATTTTGGGTTCCCTAGTTCAAGGGTCACAGTGGCCTTAAATGTCAGAATGGTTTCCACTTATTATCTGGTAAAATATTAATCACAAAGTCTCCATATTTCACGTATTGATCGGTCAAAACTTATTCATTTTAGTGTCACTTAGTCAAAGGTCAAGGTAACAGGTTCCCTTAATGTGGGAATGGTTTTTGCTCACTTGAAAGCTATTTATTACAATGTCTTCCTTGTTAACATACTGATTGGCCAAAGCTAGTTAATGACCCTTACTAAATTTGAGGTACACTAGGCCAGAGGTCAATGGCGCAAGGGCCTCGAATGTTAAATTGCTTCCCTATAGTTATCTTGAAAGCTATTTATCACAAAGTTTTTATATTTTATTAATTGATTTGGGATTTGTAAAAGATGACTCTTCCTGATTTTGGGGTCACTTGTACAAATGTCAAGCTCTCAGGTGCATTAAATGTCAGAATGGTTTTCGTTTATTATCTTGAAATTTGTTTATCACAAAGCATTCTTATTTCACATTTTGATTGGGAATTATTGGTGTATAGCTCCTATTGTTTTTTGGGTCACAAGTACAAAGGTTAAGGTCACAGGGGCATTAAATGTCAGAATTGTTTCCGCTTATTATCTTGAAAGCTATTTATCACAAAATCTTCATATTTCCAATCTTGAAAGCTGTTTATTACAAATGTTTGATGTTTAAAGTTACATTATGCTAATATTTTTATAGTCCAGTTGAGCTGAATCGACTTAATATTTCAAAAGATTGGCTGTCAAAATCGTGTTTGACCAACAGTTGATATTGGAAAAGGTTTAGGATAAAATTATAAATCTGCCTAAAATATAAAAAGACTGCCCCACTCATTTTATAAACTAAAAGTTATAGGTAAACTCTAGTGGATATTCACAGAAATTTCGTTTGGATCTGTGCGTTATTTATTGTTTATGTGAACTTAATTATTAAATTAGAAGGAATTATGGCTAAATGAAAACTTATTTTGATCTTCACCCGTTCACTCACTATATACTCTTGGGTGGGCATCATGTCACTTTAAGATATTACTTTTTCATATTAGATAGATGATCCCTATTTATCTTGCGGTTACTAATAAAAAGATCAAAGTCACAGATGCCTGAAATGTAAGAATGGTTTCCGCTTATTATCTTGAAAACTATTTATCACAAACCCTTCATATTTCACATCTCGAAAACTGTTTATAACAAATGCTTGATGTTTAAGATATTATTTTGACATATTTAGTGCCTTAAATGTCAGAATGGTTTTATTTTTCGTTTTTCACATAATGATTGGCCATAACTAGTTAATGATCCCTATTAAGTTTGTGATCACTAGGCAAAGAGTCAATGTTACAGGGGCCTCGAATGTTAGAAATGTTTCCGCTCATAAGCCTGTAAGCTGTTCATCACAAAGTCTTCATGTTTCACATGATGCTATGTGTTATGACTCCTATTGATTTTAGGATCACAAGGTCTACGGCACAGGGGCATTAAATATCAGAACAGTTTCTGTTTATTATCTTGAAATCTATTTATCACTAAGTCTTCATATTTCACATATTGATTAGTCATAGAAGATGACCGCCTAATGATTTTTGGAGGTATCTAGATCAAAGGTCAAAGTCACAGGTGTCTTAAACATCAGAATGGTTTACCCTTATTATCTTGAACTGTTTATAACAAAAGATTCATATTTAATATAGTAATTGGTTAAAGCTAGTAGATGGCCCCTATAGATTTTGGGTTCACTAGTTCAAAGGTCAAGGTCATAGTGGCTTTAAATTTTAGAATTGCTTCTGCTAATTGTCTTGAAAAATATTTGATACATGTGTAATACAAAGTCTTCACTTTTCATATATTGTTAAGTCATTATGGGGCCACTCGTTCAAAGGTCAATATCTCATATTCATTGGTTATAACTAGTCGGTCATTATTTTTCTTTTTTCCATAACTGAACACTTCCATTTACCCATTTATTGCAAGTTGTTATAACAAATTACCAATTATATTAGTCAAGGGCTCGAAAGGGGGGGGGGCATATGTGTGGTTCGACATTTCTTGGTTAGGTTGTGGATTTTACTTCTAAGGTCAGTGATGTGCCATTTAGTGCACTAGGAGGTGGTTATTTTTAAGGACATAACATATCTTGAACTCGTGTTTTTTTTTCTTGCATTCCAGTTAAGGGGTAATGAAATGAAAAACAAAAAGGTTATGTTTCGGTCTGACAATGCGTCTTTAGTTTATCTTTTTAATAAAAAAAAACGTCCACAAACAAGCAAGTTATGAACCATGAACCTGATTAGACCTTTAATGCTTTCCATACTACAAAATGATATAAATTGCTTTAAATAGGCAAGGCTGCATCAGGAATAACCAGAAATGCATCTAAACAGCCATAGAGTATACCAGAGGCCTTTCCATGTCTTTTCATCCAGAAATAGATAGACTTATTTATGAATCATTGGCAGAAAATACTCGTTAACAATATAACACTTCAATATCTTCATTCTCAAAAGTTCGTAATATAATAGGCGGATCACTACAATGGCCTCACAAAGTGCAACAAATAACAGAATATATAGCTTTTATGTCCTTGCAACAGTATGATTATAAGATTATAAATAGCTACATACTAGCTATCGGTTATGTCACTAAGCTTAACGATATGGTTGATAACACAAAACGTTTTAGGTGAAACGTATGCTTGAAGATCTGAGACGAACATGTGGGTCAAATGAAAAATGTCAGCATGTAACAGATGTCATATAGAAAAAAATAGTTTTAAACGTTTCTGTCGCTCAAAGTATAAGTACATGTTATTTGCAGCTGCATTTTCACTCGCGTATATTGCACGTCTTAGAATAAGTGAATTCACTTCACGCAATTAGAGATCAGCAAAATATTTTCTGTCAATTGACATTAACATTGGTTCGAACAAAATACGTTTATACATGAAACATTCGAAAACTTATCAAAAAGGTCGCGGCACTTTTTTCGATATCGAAATTGAGGTAAAGTTGTGTAATGATAATATTCACTCTTATCGTCAGTGCCAAAATAAATGAGATCCAACTTTTCGCCATTTTTATTGAACTCCTCTTCTTACCAGTTCAATGCTGTTCTCAAATAGGATGTTATATTCATTGGTCTGGATAACAGCAAGATATATAAGATATTTTTGTTTGCGCGTAGCCACTAGTGGGAAAACTGTTTTTGAGGCACACACGATAAAATAAAATTTCATCTGGCACAACAAACAAACAAACTTTCTTTTTTATGCTGAAATCAAGTTTGAAATTATATCTTGATACTTTTAACTGTGAAACTATCAACATATAATTTTCACGGATAAATCAGTAATCCACTCAAAAGCATGAAATAAAAGAGTTTAGTATTTTATCAGGGATGTATAGAGATGAGTGTTTTATAGAATCTATCAAAACAAATGGAAGGTTGGAGTCTGATGCCTATAAGTCGATTATTCGTTAATTTCAAAAAATGTGCAAGTAATTCTATGGGTTTTCCTGAAGCCGATGTGTGATCAATAAACAACATGTTTTGACCTGTAATGCTGTCAAGTCACATGGATACGTAGTTCATAATATCTAAATCTTCACGCCAGTTCTTGTTTGTTTTGCCCTTTTTCAAAAGTTTATGTGCCTAAGTATATTTCGTCTTTATGCGTTCACTATACGTCTTATAATAGTTGAGTCTCAAATATTAAAGCGGTCACGTGATAGCAGTTATTTACTTTTCTAAATTATAAACATATTACTAAAGAATCTGCCAAATGCCAAAATATAAATATAAAGATTAAAAGATGATAACAACATCAGAATGTTTGTGTTGTTATAATAATTATTTCAAAATAATAGTGCTTATTTGATAAAGAAAACGATTGCATGGTTTTAACGACGACATAATGAGAGTCGTTGCAGTGTGATAATGATATGTTGAAAAATGTAATGATAAAATGAAGATATGATATCAGAATGATAATGATAATTTAACAAAGATACTGATGATAATAATACCAGATAGATTTGACGGTATAAATATTTGTATGTGTATTGTGTCTATATATACAAAAAAGGAAGATAAGAGCCGGAAAATAGTCACAAATAGATAAAACAAAACACAGTTTACTTATTTAATGATTTACCAACGGTTTTCTCTTCTGATCACTCGGGAAAATGTCAAAATTCCTTCAAGTGATATTAGCTGTAAGTCAAGCACAAACACAATGTCAGTTATAATGTTGTTTAAGTCGGCGATCCGCTTTTGGCAACTTAAATGTAATATTTGCTATCAAGGTATAGATAGACGGTTGTCGAATGTATATACCTCAATACTGACAATAAAGCTCCAAACGTGCAGGTCTTAATGTCTGGATTAATGGTTCCTCCATTCTAAGCGGTGTATATCAGATACTGTATTCAAGACCAGACGGGGTCAATCTAGCGTTATGGCAACATATGGATCGTATGAAAAACGAGTACCCCGAGCAAAGTATAGTGATCCCCCTGCTTATATTCGTATTCTTTGTGGAGGCAATAATATAGGCCTTAAACCTCTGCTGCTATTATTGCGGAACTTAAAATAATTAAAGATAATATTAGAAGTAATTCCCCATATACAAACATAGTTTGGTAACAGAATGTTTACCAAGGCGATTATGGTGTTAAATGCCTATCACGCTGACCGAGCACTAAAACGAATAAACAGCTGGATTACTACCTAAAATATCCGGATATAACTCTAACCTCAATGCTCTTTAGCTACGACTATACACACTTTTCGCTCACTGGTTAAGACCTAATGCTAAATAGTATTTCCAGGGCAATTTATTCAGTCAGGCATCTCAACAATCCATCTTCCCTATGTGAATAAGTGACGTAAAGACGGAATTGACACTTATATCAGTATTAGTTGTTATTAATTCCTAAACTTTAAATAAAATTAATCATATCTGCTTTATTTAACTTTATTTTGCAACGTGGCTTGGTTAAGCCATTATATTTAACCTCTTTGACAGAAGGAACTCTCATTCTTCGAGTCCCTTTTGACTGACATTTTACATAACCGTTGCCGGAGCAAATAGGATGCGTGTTATTGCTTTGAAACTTGACATAGTTGTTAATGAACACAAAATCCACTTCTAGGCAGGGGGACAAACGGCTGCTTGGATTTTGAGAAAAATTATATATTCCCCTTTTTAATATTAATTTCAGTAATGTTTTACATTTGATTGTTGGTGTATTTGTTATCTATTTGTTACACCTATATAGGAATTTTTTTCTTATTTTATCAAAATGCGGATAAACAGGAACAGAATGGTATCTACGTCAAGGAAATAAGTTTTTTAATTTCAGTGAACATTTAAGATTTAAATAATCTAAAGCAGCTCGATTTATTTTAATCTGAAGAAATTGCAAATTAAAATTTGAGCCGAGTGTAGCAACTGGGCGATTTTAGATATGCACAGGCACTGCCGGTTCACTAAAGTTACATATAATTTATCAGTCTAAACATCACGCCCATTGACTAGCACGTACAGCTTAATCGGTAAGAGCGCTAGACTTATAATCTCGACATTGTAGGTTCGATTCCCGGGCTGACCATTTAAAATTACTAACCAATCTTTGAAATGAGATTGAAAATCGAAGTCCCGTGTATGAGTGCTTAAACAATTGCCACGATAAAGAATCAGTGAAACTACTGGAATTGGGATATCTTTCTGTGTCTTGCACTATTCTCCAAAGTATAAAACGACTAATACCCTTCTGGAGGACTCGCCCATAGAAGACAACCGGTTGTAAGTATAAATAAACTCAATACAAACACAAGCAACCCAGGGTTAGTGAGCGGGTAAAATATGATAATTTTACAGTAAACACATGATAACAAAATGAAAACATAAACAATATTACCTTTTGTATGAAACAATAAATGTATTATCGTATAAAACGTGCTCAGTTATATCATTATATGCTTGATTTTAACCTGGCAAGCTTTCATTTTTAGATGAAAATGTGACTTTTTAATATAAATCAAAATTCAAAATAGATAGAATGACATTAAAGTACATAAAAATGATAAATTTGTAAGTATACCTGACGATTGAATATTCCCTCTAAAGCACTTTTTAAAACAGAATGAGATATGAAATGATCATGTATACCGGCTCATGTATAATTTCCAAATTAAGGAGTACATCATTTAAATGTTGTCAAAATTATACAGAGAAAACTACTTTTGTATTAAATCAATTTTTATAGATTAAAATCATAGAAAAAAATACATTCCGAGTGGATAACAACATAAACAAGTTGGGAAATCATTAAAGCGTTTGTACTTTGTTTACCATTTCTTTCTTTTACCGGTTTCCTCAACCCGGAAGAAATAAAGTTATGATAGTATAGGGAAAGTTAAGTGTTTTAAACTTGAGAACTGTTTAAACGGTAATGAGTTGCAAAAAGTGTTTACATTCATATTTTCTTTTCTTAACACTTAATTGTTTATTAATGATTTAGCAATTTTCACAACATTGGTACCAAATCAATTTTATCTCCTTTAAGGGACTGCTTTGAAGTTTAAAATATGTCCTATTGGACATGTATTTTCCTTTTATGTATGTTGCAAAAAGTAAAAAGATATCGTCTGCGGAAAATCCAAAATATAAAAACTAGAGCTAAGATATCTGGCGTAAAACTACAAAGATTATTCGAATTAAATTTCTGGGGTCCAATTTTGCACGTCCCCGTGATGATCATGTGTCTTCCCGACAAACATATATCCAAATTTAAATAAAAATCTCCTCAACAAAGGTTAGAGCTTAGATATTTAAATATATATCATGAAAGATTGTCTGAACTTCTGCCAAGACTGTTAAAATTATAGCCTTAGCCCCGAGTTATTAGTTTTCACAATATAAACATAGAAAAAGTACAATTTAAAATAATATCCTCCTAAACTTAAACAGCTGAGCATAGATATGTTTTTGAAACATTGTCAAGTGTCTAACAAACTTTTAGTAAAAATTAAAAAGAAAACCGCCATAACTACATGGGCTTAAGGTAAAATATTTGGTATGACATGTTAAGTAAACTTCAACCAAGATTTAACCTTGGGCAACATCACAGAAATATAAAAAGAATGATAGGAGACAGTTATGAATATCATTTTTTAAAATTCTTTTTGAATTGAAAAATAATTGAAATGCTTAATATATCCTATTTATATTGTTGACTAATTTTGTTTCCAACCCGGAAGAAACCGGATCGTAAAGTATTATATGTTGTGCACTGTTGCAGTTGTTAACAAAACAGTAATTGTTATGTCTATATTGATAATTTTATGTCGTCCGTATTAGTATCTTTTCTAGTATATGAAAATAATTTAACTATTTGTTTGGGTTTTGATCAATTATTTATTTATCCTACACGATTCACCAAAGTAGTTATTTTTATTCAGAAAGTTGAGTATCCCTTAGATTGAAACTGACATAAATATAAAATCTGATGTTGTCAGATTATATAACGAATTGAAAATGTATGATTTTATAGGTGTCTCACAAGCCTTAACACCTGTTGTTTATAGTACAAGATAAAGATCTTAAAAAAACAGCATGACAATATTGATTGTAAGTAATAAAATAAGGAGATATCAGTAAACTAATTTCTTTTTTCAATCTTTTAAACGTGTATTTGTCTGTGAATCAACTGACAAAATTGATAAAAAAACTTATGTATTAACAAATCAATGACGTTGCCCAAAGTGAGTGTTCTTCGACATATAACTAGCCTTAACAAAGCACATGTTACCATACATAGTTTCGAATAACGATTCATTCATTTCATGAAACGTTATAATGGAAAAAACTATGATGTTTACTCATATCTTTATAACCAACAAATTTTCATTTATATATAAACACATTAACAAATGAAATATTGTCATCATTATTAAATCCGGGATCTTTGTTGAGATTAGATTGTGGGTGTATTTGTTATCTATTTGTTACATCCGTACAGGAAATGTATTCTTATTTATATAAATGCAGTTAAACATAAAGAGAATGGTATCTACGCCTGATTAATGTTTTCTCTTAATTTTATTGAACATTTAAATAATTTTAAGTAGCTCGATGCATATAAATCTAAAAAAAATTAAAAATAGAAATTGAGTCGATGGAGAAATTGAGTGATTTAATATATACACAGGCACTGCCTGCATTAATTAAAATAAAATTTGTTGATATATTGTAAGAGAGCGGGCAAAAATATAGAGAAATTTGTTTGTTTTGCATGTAAGATTGAAATATAATTTCACTGAGTAAACACCGGATCAAATATTTTGAAATTGAAAGTGTAATAGCTGGTGTTCACGAATGAAATATATTTCAATCTTATATGTAAAACAAATAATTTTTCTTTTTATTTCATGCTTTTTAAGTGATTTTAAGTATTTTTTACTGATTTTGCCGCGTAACGTCGCGCATTCTCCTTTGTGACGTCATCACATCATGACGTCACATCATCAATTTTGAAATATAGTTCTGTTAAATTTCTCTAATTTTGTTACATTTTTAACATAATGTATGGGGACATCGACTTTCTTTTTCTAAAGAAGCAAAATCTACGTATGACGGCAATTATTTCTGCCTGTTATTCCATTAAGTTATGATTTTCTTTTCATCCGCATTCAGATATAGTCCGGCTACAGTGAAACTTATATTTTATAAATTTCACTAGTGGTTTATCACAATATAATCATCTGATATATTACAATAAAACACTGGAAAGTATGAAATAAGATGATAAATTTTATGTTTTTAAGTGAATTACTGATTTATCTGTGAAAATTATATTTATTTTAATAATTTCACAGTGAAAATTTTCAAACGATAATTTCACACTTTTCAATGATGAGACTACTTTTTTAGGTTTGCACCATGTGGTACCTCGGTTTAATAATCGTTGACAGTTCTGACATTGTCAGGGCTGTTTAGGGAAATGCAAAGCTGAAATTGATAAATACCTGAATTTCAAAAGTAATGAAAAGAAGAAAACTTAGTTCAATTCACTCAAATTACCAATCACCAAATATTGCCTCAAATTTTTCATTTTTACAGTCTGAAAATACAATTCCTTTCACATGCAAAACTGCTCTTGATGACATGTGGGCATATTTATGTATCCTTCGAGTAATAACTGCCATAAAACCTGAAAAGCAGTGACAGACATCAGCCCGAAGAATTAGTAAACAACCCAGCGTTCGTAACGACGTCAGGCAAAAATTCCACGTTTTCAGATTTCCTAGCCGCTTTTTAAATGTTTACGCATTTGTCAACACTTATTTATTTTCTGTAATAATCCTTAAATAAGTTTTCTTTCTTCTTAAAAGATGTATGACTAACAATCCAAATGATATCCCTTTGAATCAAACACAATTATTTTCCTCCCGTGAAATTCACAACTTTTGCGGCCGCTTACATTTCACAGACCCAGGTCTAATATAAATTCGCCGTAAGTAACAGAAATATGGATGGATGGATTGACTTTTTATCCTACTAAAATTGTTTGTTTTTATTATTAAAACAAGCGATCATTCATATTATTTGAATAAAATGAACAATATCAATTCCATTTAACGTTGCATGTCAAACTTATTTTTCAGCCCAAAACGTCTTATATTTTATGAGAAATTCGACTAATAGAGGCTACCATTAGGGAAAACAGATTTTAATGTTAAAATTAATATCAAGGAAATTTAGTTTTAACTTGTTTTTAAGCATAAGATAAAAAGAAAATTCGTGTGTTTGTTGTGTAAGATGTAACGCCACTCGTGAGAATACTGTTTTTAAAGCTCACTCGATGAAATAACATTTTATCTTACACACAAACAAGCAAATATTCTCTATATAATAGTTAACTCATTAAAGGAAAAGATAAAGGTATACAACATTACTTTTTGTTTATCCGGAACAATAAATGTCCAAGCTAAAGTGTGCTTATTCGTTCAAAACGTTTATTATGATAAGTATAAAATAAGTAATTCACAGTAACAATATTATTCAGGATGTATTCTCATATAAAACCTGCTTAATTATATGCTCTTTTCCTTGACATTTTTGTGGTTTAGTGCAACATCAACCTCTTAAAACTAGCTTAAATTTTTAGATGAAAATGTTAATTTGTAACATTAATAAAAATTCAAAATAGATAGGATGACTTTAATTACCTAAAAATAATAAATTGCATTCTACCTGACTATTGAATATCCCCTGTAAAACACGTACACGTTTTTAACAGAATGTGATAAAAATAACACTTTTAGGTGAATATGTATACCGGCTCATGTATAATTTCCAAATTAAGGAGAACATAATTTAAGTTTTATCAAAATTGTACAACGATTCAATCAATAAATAAGAAAAATATGGATACAAATAATTGAAAACTAAATTTCATTCCGAAAGTGGATTACGACATAAACACATTTGGAAAATATTTCAGACTTTGTACTTTGTTTTTACAGGTCCGGTGATTCCCAAACCCGGAAGAAGTGAAGTCATGATAGTATAGAGCATAGTTACGCGTCTTAAACTTAAGACGGTTATAAGTTGCAAAAATGTTTACATTCACATTTTCTTTTCTTAACACTTAATTGTTAATAAATGGTTGAACAATTTCCATTAAAAGAGATAAACAGAAGACTTAAAATTACATAAAGATAATAAATGTAATTCTACCTGACTATTGAATATCCCCTTTAACACACGTGCACGTTTTCAACAGAATGTGGTCAATACATAACACTTTTTGGTATACTGACTCATGTATCATTTCCAAAATTGAAGGAGTGCATCATTAAAATTTTATCATAATTGTACTGAGAGCAATTGCTACTTTTGTATTTAATCAATTCTTATGGATTAGAATTGAAAACCAAATTTTATTCCGAAAGAGGAGTACACGTTTGTAAAACATTTAAGCTTTTGTACTTTGTTCACCAGTGTTAGCCTTTACCGGTCTGGTGATTTCTCAACCCGGAAGAAATGAAGTAATGATAGTATAGAGCATAGTTAAGTGTTTTAAACCTGACAACTGTTAAAACGGTAATGAGTTGCAAACATCATTTACGTTTTTTTTAACACATATTCTTTTTAAAAATGAGTTAGCAATTTTCATAAAAAAGATGAAATATAAAGAAATAATAATAAAACATTATGTATAGATACCAAAAAATGAAAACCGTTCACGAACAATTTAGGAACACAATGACATATCCACTTATTTATAAATTCTTTTTTTAAACTTCCGTAACACTGATATATGAATATGTCTCATGCTGATATCTTTGTAAAGGTTAGGGTCAAGTTGAATGGCAACGTATTACTAAAGATAAACATGGCTGTTAACTACTTTTTTTCTATGTCAATTGGTATATTGCTTTGACACTTACACTTAAAATAGTTGTTAATGAACATCATGTACGCTTTTACGAAGGAGGACATGGGCTGCAATGGATTTTGAAAAAAAATATACTTCTTTACAATTAATTACATTTTTTGTACCACATCAATTTTATGTCCTTATATGATAACATATGGCTGCTAAGGATTTCGAAACAATATACCCCTTCTTAAATATTAATTTCATTTTTTTCTTTTTGGTATTAACCTTTTTATGTCCTTCAAGGTATTGCTTTTAAACTTTAAATATGTCCTATTTTTCATGTTATTTCCTTATATGTATGTTGCAAAAATAAACAAAAATATCGTCTTCAAAATTACAAAAGCTAGAGCTAAGATAGTTGGCGTAAATCTACAACTATTATTCGAATTAAATTTCTAGGGTCAAATATGGCATGTTCACGGGAGGATCATGGGTTTTCTCAACAAACAAATCTCAAAGGTTTGAATAATATCTCATCCACAAAGGCTAGATTTTAGATATTTAAATATTTGCCATGAAACATTGTCTGAACATTTGTAAATACTGTTAATGTATTGAACATTTGTAAATACTGTTAATTTATAGCCTTAGGGTCAAAATTGGCTTTCACAATATACACATAGAAAAAGTAAAATTAAAAGTTATCCTCCAAAACTTAAACAGCTGACCATAGAAACGTTTTTGAAACATTGTCGATTGTCTAAAAAAAACATTTAGAAAAAAAATAAAAACAAAAACTGCTCCTCAATAACTACATGGGCTTGAGCTAAATTAATTGGCATGACATTGTTTAGACTTCTACCAAGGTTTTATCAAAATATCGCCCTTGGGTCATCATAAAAGAAATATAACCAAACGTCCATGTAATTTTAAGAGACGGTTATGAATATCTATTTTGGAAATTTTGTTTGACGTGAAAGAATTTTTAATGCTTAGTATATCTTATTTACATTTTTGGTTGATTTGTTTGCAACCCGGAAGAAACCGGATCTTAAAGTATTATATATGGTACGCTGTAACAATAGTAAACAAAACCGTAATTGTTAAAGCTATTATGATATTTTCATGCCAAGCAATTTTACTTAATCCGTACTAGTATCTATTTTAGTGTATGCAAATGATTTAACTTTTTGTTTAAGTTTAAATCAAATATTTATTTATCCTTCACGATTCATCAAAGTAGTTCTTTCTATTCAGAAAGGTGAGTATCCCTAAGATTAAAACTTACATAAATATAGAATCTGATTTTGTCGGTAATTACATGATTTATTAAAAATGTAAGATTTTATGACTGTCTCACAAGATCTAACACCTGTTGTTTTAAGTACAAGGTAAATATCCTAAAAAGCAGCAAGACGATTATAATTGCATGTGTTGTATTTGGGAGATATCAATAACCTTTTTTCTTTTGTTTTTCTATCTATTAGACATTTCGTTTATTTTGCAGTGAATCATTTGATATTAGCATAAAAAACTTTGATACGTTCAATAAAATCAATGCCTTTGCCCAACTTGAGAGTTCTCCGACATATAAATAGCCTACAAAAAGCACTTTTTACCATACATAGTTTCGATTTACGATCCATTCATTTCATGAAACTTAATAATGGGTATCTCAATGATTTCCCAGCCCGACATGATCACAAAGGCAATAGTTCTTAAAAATATCATCGTTTCCATTTCCTTCCAAGCAATCCTGGACACAAAGCTATAAAGGCAATTTTTGCTTTTTAGTTAAAGGCTATTTCAAATAGAGTTTGTTACATCTATTTAACTTACGCAGAATTGTCTGTGAACTTCTACTACATTTCTATGTAGAGCGATGATCTTTTGACCTCCGCAAATTGCGCATGTGCGAGACAATAATATGTGATCAAAAATAGATCGGTAGATATATGTTGACGTGTGAAGCGACCATTAAGTGATTTACTAGACCACTTTTAAAAAAAGATTATCTTTGATAACGTCTATGTTTATATAAAGCACTTTGGTGTAGTATAAAATTTAAACGTACGCTGCAATCTTTTTAAATATCTCTTGAACTTTAAGGTGTATTGTAATGATATCTTATAAGCAAACCTTGTAGAATAATATCGTGTTATATTTAAGAACACTTATTCAGAATGTCATTTGCTACAATTAAGCAACATGATTACAAAAAAATGTCGGCTATTAAGAAAGAAAATTGGAATTTAAGTATCGATGATTCTGGCACGGAAGACAGACCCTCAACTTTGGATTACGATTGAGGAAAAATTCCTACATAGATGAAAAATTCAAAACGACGTAGATTAAACATGAACTAAGCTTTAACATATTGTAAATTTATTTATTTCCTTTCAGTGTTTTTCTATGAATATTACCTTAAACATAATGTCGACGCGGTCTCGCTTCGACTTTTAAGCGACGTCTACTTTATTTCAATTTGACGAATAATATATTCGACTTTCTATCGGAAATATATATACGATTCATCAAAGTAGTTCTTTCTATCCAGAAAGGTGAGCATCCCTCAGATTAAAACTGACATTAATATATAATCTATATAATCTGATCTTGTCGGTAATAACATGACTTATTGAAAATGTATAATCTTATAGCTGTCTCACAAGATCTAACACATATTGTTTTAAGTACAATCTTAATATCCGAAATAAGAAGTATCTTTTGAAAGATACTCAGCCGAAGTCAAACTTGTTAAATTGCATAGGATAAGCTTCTACTAACCATGCTTACTGCAAACAGGACATTTTATTCGTCCTCAATAGTTTTATTTCAGTTCACTTTTACCCGCAATGTTTTTCCAATTAATTGTCATCTTAGATTTAAACAATATTATTTACATTATTTGATTTTAATCAAAATGGAATTTGATTTGAATAGGAAATAATCATAAAACAAAGATTTAGTAGATATTGTACACTTATTTCATGGATAATTTTGCAACTGTAAATTAGTCGAAAATTCGTTTCAATCGTCTTATGCCCGGTTCGAGAGGAGAATATAACGACTACAGAAACCCAATCGAACGCAAAAGTATCAAAAAGGCGATATGTCATACTCAATTTCATATATATGTTGAAAAACTGTTAGAAACATCTACAAAATATTATTGTAGTGTTTTTATATTCATTCTGACTTATGTCTTTTTTCCAACACTTCTTGCCATCGCGCAATCGAAAAGACCTCTACCTATAACGGAAGCTCTTCTAAAGTATCAATCGAACAGGCTATTAGTGTTAAAATGACCAATGAAAATTCTGCCCATGTTCATTTCTTTACGAAGTCAAGGTCAGACGGCAATCGGCCGAAAAAGCAGCGAGACAATAATAATTGCATGTTATGTAATTTGAAGATATCAGTAAACTTCTTTCTTTATTTTTCTTTCTATCAATTATTATTTGGAAGTGAATCAATTGATATAAGCATAAAAATACTTAGATATTAACAAATCAATGATTTTTCCCAAAAGTGGGTGTTCTTCGACAGATAAAAAGTCTAAACAAAACACTTTTTAGCATACTAAGTTTCGAATACGAATCATTCATTTCAGGAAACGGAAAGAAAAATATGATGTCCACTCATATCACAAATTACAAACTTTTATTTATATAAAGAGATTAATAAATGACATATTGACATCATTATTAAATATTAAATCCGTGTTCTTTGGTGGGATTAAATTGTGGGTGTATGTGTTTTCTATTTGTTACATCCGCACAGGAAATAATATTCTTATTTATCTAAATGCAGTTTAACAAAAAGATAATGGTATCTACGTCTGATTAAAATATTAAATATTGAACATTTAAATGATTTTATGTGGCTAGATACATTTAAATCATTAGAAATTTAAGATCAGAAATTAAGTTGGGTGTTGAAACTGAGCGATTTGATCTAAATATACGCATAAACTGCCTGCATTACATTACATTACATTACATATAGTTTATTTCAGTGTATTGTTAGTGAGCGGGTAAAATATTTTGATATAATAGTAACCACATGACATTAAATGAAAAGATAAAGATATACACCTTTACTGTTTTACCTGAAACAATAAATGTCCAAGCTAAAGTATGGTTATTTCCCTATTTGCGCAAAACTTTTAAAAGAGTAAGTGTAACAATAATGTAATTCACAGATACAATATCATTCAGGATGTATTCTTGTAAAAAACCTGCTTAATTATATTCTTAGTTTTAAAATGACATGGTGTGGTAAAGTGAAACATCTAGCTTACATTTTTATATTAAAATTTGACTTTGTAACATTAATCAAATTCCAACAGAAATAGAATGACATAAATAGCATAAAAATAATAAATTGTATTCAACCTGAATTTTGAATATCCCCTCTAACACACGTACACGTTTTCAACAGAATGTGGTAAAGACATAACACTTTTAGATATACTGGCTCATATATAATTTCCAAAATTGAAGGAGTACATCATTAACATTTTATTATAATTGTACTGAGAATAATTGCTACTTTTGTATTAAATCAATTCTTATGGATTAAAATTGAAAACCAAATTTCATTCCGAAAGAGGATTACACTTAAGATTTTGAACGTTGTTTACCAGTGTTTGCTTTTACCGGTCCGATGATTTCTCAACCCGGAAGAAATGAAGTAATGATAGCATAGATCATAGTTAAGTGTTTTAAATTTTACACCTGTTAAAACGGTAATAAGTTGCACAAATGTTTACATTCACATTTTCTTTTCTTAACACATAATTTTTCATAAATGATTTAGCAATTTTCATAAAAAAAGATAAAAATATAAAGAAATGATAATAAAACATTATGTATAGATACCAAAATGAAATCCATTCACGAACAATTTAGGAACAAAATGACCTATCCACTTCTTTATAAATTCTTCTTTATAAATAAACATCAAAGTAGTTCTTTCTATTCAGAAAGATTAGCATCCCTCAGATGGAAACTGACATAAATATATAGAATATGATCTTGTTTGTTATTATATGACTAAATGAAAATGTATGATTATATAGCTGTCTCACAAAACTTAACACCTGTTGTTTTAATACAAGATAAAAATCTGAGAAAGACAGCAAGACAAAATTGATTGCCAGTAATATAATGGGGAGATATCAGTAAACTTCTCTTTTAAAAGTGTATTTGTCAGTGAATCAATTAATATTAGCATAAAATACTTATGTATTAACAAATCAATGACTTTACCCAAAGTGAGTGTTCTTCGACATTTAAATAGCCTAAACAAAGCGCTTTTTACCATACATAGTTTTGATTAACGATTCATTCATTTCATGAAATATTATAATTGGAAGAAAACTATGATGTGCACTCATATCTGCATAACTTACAAATTTTCAGTTATATATAAACAATTTAACAAATTAAATATTGACATCATTATCAAATATATGAGCCGCATCACGACAAAACCAACGTAATGCTTTTGCGACCAGCATGGATCAAGACCAACCTGCGCATCCGCGCAGTCTGATCAGGATCCTTGCTGTTCGTTGTCAGTTTCTCTACTTGTAATAGAGTTGTTAAGCGAACAGCATGGATCCTGATCAGACTGCGCGGATGCCGGGCTGGTCTGGATCAATGCTGGCCGCAAACGCACTATGTTGGTTTTGTCATGACGCGGCTCATATATATATATATATATATATATCCGTGATCTTTGTCGTGATTACATTGTGGGTGTAAATGTTATCTATTTTTTACATCCGTACAAGAAATGTATTCTAATTTATCTAAATGCAGTTAACAGGAAAAGAATGGTATCTACGTCTGATGAATATTTTGTTATTTAACTCCATTGAACTTTTAAATGATTTTATGTTGCTCGATACATGTAGATCTTAAGAAATTTAGAATTAGAAATTCACTTGGGTGTAGAAACGGAGCGATTTGATCTAAAGATACACAGACACTGCCTGTATCACATTACATTACATATTATTTATTTTACTATATTGTTAGTGAGCGGATAAAATATGATAATATAATAGTAACCTAATAACCTAATGACATTAAAAAAAAAGATAAAGAAATACACTTTTACTGTTTTACACGAAACAATAAATGACCAAAATAAGGTATGGTTATTTGTCCATTCGTGCAAAACTTTTTAAAAGAGTAAGTGTGAAAATAAGTAATTTACAGTAAACAAAACCATTCAGGATTTATTCTCGTATAAAAACCTGCTTGATTATATGCTTGGTTTAATTTCGTGACATTTTGTTATATAGTGAAACATTAACCCCATGAATCAAGCTTACATTTTTAGATGAAAATGTGACTTTGTATCATTAATCAAAATTCAAAATAAATAGATTGGCATAAAAATACATAAACATAATAAATTCTACCTGACTATTAAGTATCCCCTTTAACACACTTGCACGTTTTTAACAGAATGTGGTAAAGACATAACACTTTAAGGTATACTGGCTCATGTTGTATTTCCAAATTGAAGGAGTACATCATTATTGTCATGATTGTACTGAGAATAATTGCTACTTTTGTATTACATCATTTTTTATGGATTTGAATTGAAAACCAAATTTCATTCCGAAAGAGGATTACACGTTTGTAAAACATTTATTATAGGCTTTTGTACTGTGTTACCGGTCTGGTGATTACTCAACCCGGAAGAAATGAAGTAATGATAGTATAGAGCATAGTTAAGTGGTTTAAACCTGACAACTGTTAAAACGGTAATGGGTTGCAATTATCATTTACGTTTTTTTTTTCTTAAAACATATTTTTTTTATAAATAAGTTAGCAATTGTCATAAAAATGATGAAATATAAAGAAATAATAATAAAACATTATGTATAGATACCAAAAAAAAGAAAGAAAACAATTCACGAATAATTTATGAACAAAGTGACATATCCACTTATTAATAAATTCCGTAACTCTGATATATGAATATGTCACAAGCGGATATCTTTGTAAAGGCTAGGGTCAACGTATTTGTAAAGATGAACATGGCTGTGCACTACTTTTTTCTATGTCATTTGGTATATTGCTTTGACACTTGAAAT
Source organism: Ruditapes philippinarum (assembly GCF_026571515.1). Classification (NCBI taxonomy): domain Eukaryota; kingdom Metazoa; phylum Mollusca; class Bivalvia; order Venerida; family Veneridae; genus Ruditapes; species Ruditapes philippinarum. The sequence continues at coordinate 23,642 of NW_026859422.1, read as the reverse complement.
AGTTGTTAATGAACATCATATACGCTTCTACGAAGGAGGACATGAGGCTTCTATGGATTTTGAAAAAAAATATACTTCTTTCCAATTAATTACATGTTTTGTACCACATCAATGTTATGTCCTTATATGATAGCATATGGCTGCTAATGATTTCGAAAAAATATATCTCTTCTTAAATATTAATTTCATTTTTTTTCTTTTTGGTATCAACTTTTTTATGTCCATCAAGGTATTGCTTTGAAACTTTAAATATGTCCTATTTGTCATGAAATTTCCTTATATGTACGTTGCAAAAATAAATAAAAATATCGTCTTCAAAACTACAAAAGCTAGAGCTAAGATAGCTGGCGTAAAACTACAACAATTATTCGAATTCAAATATGGCATGTTCACGGGAGGATCATGGGTTTTCTCAACAAACATATCTTAAAGGTTTGAATAATATCTCATCCACAAAGGCTAGAGATTAGATATTTAAATTTTTGCCATGAAACATTGTCTGAACATTTATTTATAGCCGTAGGGTCAAAATTGGCTTTCACAATATACACATAGAAAAAGTAAAATTAAAAGTTTATCTTCCAAAACTTAAAAGAGCTGACCATAGATACGTTTTTGAAACATTGTCTAAAAAAACATTTAGAAAAAAAAATAAAAAGAAAACTGCTCCTCAATAACTACATGGGCTTGAGCTAAAATAATTGGCATGACATTGTTTAGACTTCTACTAAGGTTTTATCAAAATATCGCCCTTGGGTCATCATAAACGGAATATAACCAAAAGTCCATGTTAAGAATATCTATTTTGGAAATTTTGTTTGACGTGAAAGAATTTTTAATGCTTAGTATCTCTTATTTACATTTTTGGTTGATTTGTCTGTAACAATAGTGAAAAAAAACAGTAATTGTTGATCGCACTCATATCTGCATAACTTACAAACTTTCAGTTATATATAAACAATTTAACAAATTAAATATTGACATCATTATCAAATATATGAGCCGCACCACGACAAAACCAACGTAATGCTTTTGCGACCAGCATGGATCAAGACCAACCTGCGCATCCGCGCAGTCTGATCAGGATCCTTGCTGTTCGTTGTCAGTTTCTCTACTTGTAATAGAGTTGTTAAGCGAACAGCATGGATCCTGATCAGACTGCGCGGATGCGCAGGCTGGTCTGGATCCATGCTGGCCGCAAACGCACTATGTTGGTTTTGTCATGACGCGGCTCATATATATATATATCCGTGATCTTTGTCGTGATTACATTGTGGGTGTAAATGTTATCTATTTTTTACATCCGTACAAGAAATGTATTCTAATTTATCTAAATGCAGTTAACAGGAAAAGAATGGTATCTACGTCTGATGAATATTTTGTTATTTAACTCCATTGAACTTTTAAATGATTTTATGTTGCTCGATACATGTAGATCTTAAGAAATTTAGAATTAGAAATTCAGTTGGGTGTAGAAACGGAGCGATTTGATTTAAAGATACACAGACACTGCCTGTATCACATTACATTACATATTATTTATTTTACTATATTGTTAGTGAGCGGATAAAATATGATAATATAATAGTAACCTAATAACCTAATGACATTAAATAAAAAGATAAAGAAATACACTTTTACTGTTTTACACGAAACAATAAATGACCAAAATAAGGTATGGTAATTTGTCCATTCGTGCAAAACTTTTTAAAAGAGTAAGTGTGAAAATAAGTAATTTACAGTAAACAAAACCATTCAGGATTTATTCTCGTATAAAAACCTGCTTGATTATACATGTATGCTTGGTTTAATTTCGTGACATATTGTTATAAAGTGAAACATTAACCCCATGAATCAAGCTTACATTTTTAGATGAAAATGTGACTTTGTATCATTAATCAAAATTCAAAATAAATAGATTGGCATAAAAATACATAAACATAATAAATTCTACCAGACTATTAAGTATCCCCTTTAACACACTTGCACGTTTTTAACAGAATGTGGTAAAGACATAACACTTTAAGGTATACTGGCTCATGTTGTATTTCCAAATTGAAGGAGTACATCATTATTGTCATAATTGTACTGAGAATAATTGCTACTTTTGTATTACATCATTTTTTATGGATTTGAATTGAAAACCAAATTTCATTCCGAAAGAGGATTACACGTTTGTAAAACATTTATTATAGGCTTTTGTACTGTGTTACCGGTCTGGTGATTCCTCAACCCGGAAGAAATGAAGTAATGATAGTATAGAGCATAGTTAAGTGGTTTAAACCTGACAACTGTTAAAACGGTAATGGGTTGCAATTATCATTTACGTTTTTTTTTTCTTAAAACATATTTTTTTTATAAATAAGTTAGCAATTGTCATAAAAAGGATGAAATATAAAGAAATAATAATAAAACATTATGTATAGATACCAAAAAAAAGAAAGCAAACAATTCACGAACAATTTATGAACAAAGTGACATATCCACTTATTAATACATTCCGTAACTCTGATATATGAATATGTCACAAGCGGATATCTTTGTAAAGGCTAGGGTCAACGTATTTGTAAAGATGAACATGGCTGTGCACTACTTTTTTCTATGTCATTTGGTATATTGCTTTGACACTTGAAATAGTTGTTAATGAACATCATAAAAATTATACGCTTCTACGAAGGAGGACATGAGGCTTCTATGGATTTTGAAAAAAAATATACTTCTTTCCAATTAATTACATGTTTTGTACCACATCAATGTTATGTCCTTATATGATAACATATGGCTGCTAAGGATTTCGAAAAAATATACCCCTTCTTAAATATTAATTTCATTTTGTCTTTTTGGAATCAACTTTTTTTATGTCCTTCAAGGTATTGCTTTGAAACTTTAAATATGTCCTATTTGTCATGTAATTTCCTTATATGTATGCTGCAAAAATAAATAGTATACCTTATTTACATTTTTGGTTGATTAGTTTGCAACCCGGAAGAAACCGGATCTTAATGTATTATATATGGTACGATGTAACAATAGTAAACAAAACAGTTATTGTTAAGGCTATTATCATATTATTATGCCAAGCAATTTTACTTAATCCGTACTAGTATCTATTTCAGTGTATGCACATAATTTAACTTTTTGTTTAAGTTTATATCATATATTTATTAATCCTTCACGATTCATCAAAGTAGTTCTTTCTATTCAGAATAGAAGGTAAGATTAAAACTTACATAAATATAGAATCTGATTTTGTCGGTAATTACATGACTTATTAAAAATGTAAGATTTTATGGCTGTCTCACAAGATCTAACACCTGTTGTTTGAAGTACAAGGTAAATATCCTAAAAAGCACCAAACGATTATAATTGCATGTGTTTTAATTGGGAGATATCAGTAAACTTTTTTGTTTTGTTTTTCTATCAATAAGACGTTTCGTTTATTTCGCAGTGAATCAATTGATATTAGCATAAAATACTTTGATACTTTCAATAAAATCAATGCCTTTGCCTAACGTGAGAGTTCTCCCACATATAAATAGCCTACACAAAGCACTTTTTACCATACATAGTTTCGATTCATGATTCATTCATTTCATGAAACGTAATAATGGGTATCTCAATGATATCCCAGTCCGACGTTATCGCAAAGGCAATAGTTCTTAAAAATATCATCGTTTCCATTTCCTTCCAAGCAATCCTGGCCACAAAGCTATAAAGGCAATTTTTGCTTTTTAGTTAAAGGCTATTTCAAATAGAGTTTGTTACATCTATTTAACTTACGCAGAATTGTCTGTGAACTTCTACTTCATTTCTATGTAGAGCGATGATCTTTTGCCTTCCGCAAATTGCGCATGTGCGAGACAATACTATGTGATCAAAAATAGATCGGTATATATATGTTGACGTGTTAAGCGGCCATTAAGTGATTAACTAGACCACCTTTAAAAAAAGAATTATCGTTGATAACGTCTGTTTATAAAGCACTTTGGTATAGTATAAAATTTAAACGTACGTTGCAATCTATAAGCTGCGCAACTGCGGCGTTACCATTGTAATTTAAGGCTGGACGACAATGAATAGTATTTTATGATTAAAATGATTGATAAATAGGGGGGTGCCAGTGAAAATATTTCAGAAGGTATGGATATTTTATCACATCGCCAAAAATGTTTAAAATTAGCGGACAGTTCAGAACATGGTTGGTGTGTCGTACAAGAGTACGAGTGTCATCCATTGGCGGAAAACTTCGACGATTAGAAGAAAATCTACAAGGCACAAATTCAAGTAGATAGGAAAGTTCGTCAGGAACGTCGAGAAATAGCTAGACGTTTTTTACCGTACCCTGCTACTAAAACGTCGCCAGCTACAGATAGTCGTCCTCCGAATCAACAGGCATCAACAGGAAACCAGGGCTATGCTGCAAGTGTCGGAAACCCAGGTGGGCAGAGTACCGCTTGGACTTGCCGGCTGATAAGAATGACAATGCACAGATCAGTGTAAATTATTGTTCAAATGAAGTTGAGGAGTCTGATAACTTTAATATTGAGAAAATGAAGTTAAGCTATAAGTGCTCTAATAATTTGATCAAGAATGTTTCAAATACGTATGACAGATTTTAGATAAATAAGTGTCTCCAGTAGGGAGATTGCATAATTGCATTAAGCACTGGCAAGAGCCAGGTGAATATATTTTAAGTGTAGATTCAGAAGGATGTAAGTTGCCTTTTAAAACGTTACCAAAATCTGTTGAACTGAGAAATAATTGGTCTGCCAGAGAAAATGCTGTATTTGTTTTGAGTGAGATTCGAACCCTTCTCACTACTGGTTGTATAGAAGAAGTTGCGGAGGCAACTTTTGTGGTAAATCCTTTAACTGTTTCTTTCAATAGGCATGGTAAACCGAGGTTAGTCTTAGACTGCCGACATATTTACCCAGATTTATTCAAGGAAAGTCATGACTTGGTGAGGCAAACTTTTTTCAAAAGGTGATTTTCTGTATACGTTTGATATTAAAGGGGCGTATCATCATAATTTATTATAATTTTTCCCGAACATGATACTTATTTAGTGTTTTCATGTGCAGAATTGGTACAGAAGAGATATTTTCGTTTTTCGGGTTTTGTTGTTCGGTATATCTACTGCCGGATATATATTTACTTAGGTATTACGGGTTGCAATCAAGAAATGGAGACATTTGGGGATGAAAATCATTTTGTTTTTAGCTGATGGTTTATGTGCAGCTAGTTCTCTTGAGATGGCTAAGGAAAACAGTATCTTTTGCTAAAAAATATTTTATTAGTTTCGGCTTTGTGTTAGCCGAGGATAAGTGTCAGTGAGAGCCGACCCAGCAAATTGTTTGGGTAGGCTATTTTTGTAATACATGTGAGGGTGTGCTGAAAGTAATGCAAGAAAGATTAAATCAGGCTGATCATAATTACAGTTTTTTATTACTTTTGTATGCATGGGCGTAGTTTTGTTTTCGGTCAAAAGGTAGCATGTTTAATGGGTTAGTTAATATCGATGATGAGTAATTTTGGTTCTGTAGTAAGACTCAGAATCAGATATTTATATGGATGTGCAAATAGCAGAGCAAGCTGAAATGCTCCAGTCAAAATAAGCAATGATGCATTTAAAGAGATTATTTATTTTTTTGTGAAATATATTAGAAATTTGAACAAGGGTTCGTTATTATCTGAAATAAGTGATACGTCCTACGTCTTTGTTGGCGCAAGTAGAAGTTGTAATTATGTAAACGTCTATGTTTACGCAAGTGATGTAGGTTTTGTGGGTTACATACAGGGTATTGCAGACAGCGATGTTATCGGTTCTTGGTAAGAATCCGCGATCATTTTGGGTTCCATCTGGCGTGAGCTTGAGTCTGTATATAGGGTAGTACACTCAATTATACCTAATCGCCATGGTTAAGAAGTGTTGATAAACACAGAAAATAAAAATGGGGTTTGACGTGTGTTGCAAACTGGTAGTAGCAAACTACAATTGCAAGAGATAGCGTAAAAGGTATATAAATTGTGCAATGACAAACAAATTAATTTACATTTTCGTTTGTTACCAAGAAAAAATAATGTTGAAGATGTTTTTCTGAGCAGATGTTCTGATAATGATGATTGGTCAGTTGTTTACTGGATTTTCAGAGTATTACATGACAAATGGGAAAAACATACCTTTATCCGTTTTGTGTGTCATTACAACACTAAATGTAAATGTTTTAATTCAAGATACTGGTGTCCGGGTACAGCAGGTATATATGCTTTTGAACAACTTTGTTCGGTGAGAACAATTGGTTTGTTCCACCGCCAAGATAGTAAGAGAGGTAGCAGGAGATTTGAACTTGGGATTGCATTCCTTACGGTCTAGCGGTGTAACTGATGCTGCTAATGTAGGTGTGAATGACCATTTGGCCTTGCATATGGTGTTGTGTTGTTATTTTAGTTTAGCAAAGTTTAGCAGAGACTTAGATTTATTAACACATACTGTTGTTTTCTGACACATCCCTAGTATTACAGTCGACTCCGGTTATAACGAACTCAATGGACGTTAGAATATCGTTCGTTATATCCGAAGGTCGCTAAAAGCGAAGTAGCAACAACTTGCTGACTTGTTTGGACGGGGAAATTTGCCGTGAAACTGCCATACTTTTCACTGATTACCGGTGTAACTGGTATTTTACTGCAGCGGTTAGTAAATGGTTATTTAATGCGGGCATTTTATTAAACAATATATTATGTGCATGGTACTTGTATTTATTCATGTAGTACTTGTCTATAAAGTATTCTTTTGCTATTTGTTTATTATCGTTTGGGTAATATTGCAAACAAAAACAATCGATTATTTGGTAATTATCGGGTATTTACAGTAATCAACTGAGGGTGCAAAATACAAATTTTCCGTAAAAGTATGAAATTATGTTGTGAGAACATTTTATCAAAATCGTTATTTCCTGAAGCCATAACTAACCTGTGCAATCATTCGATTGTATAATTATCGAATAGCGTTATTCATGTACTGATGCTATTTGAGCTTATCCCGATATTTTAATTATAACATTTTGTTATAGCCGAGGAAATTTACATGTTTTCCGTCATTTTGGGCTTGAAAAAAATGGTTCGTTATAGCCGAAAATTCTTTGTGAGCGAGTACGTATCAAGCGATGTGATTTAATATAAATTAAAGAAAGAATCAGCCGGGGATGTCAGATTTAGTTCGCTATTAACGATCATTCGCTATAAGCGAGTTCGTTAGAAGTGGAGTCGACTGTAGTTTACAATTCCGTGATTGAAGACACAAGTATGACTTTAACACGAACTTTTAAGATCACACCAAATAATGAACTTAACGAATAACATTCGTGTTTGGGTAACCTTCAGGGCAAGTCCATAAATTTCTATATACCTTTTTATGGTCAATATTTAGTTGCATTATGAAGCTACACGCCAACACTTTAAAGAAAACAGAAATATTTTAAGTGTTTATATTTTATTCATACAAGATGAAATGGCATAATTAGCAAACAAACAGAGCTTATACGTACAGTTGATTTAGTGATATATATAATAGATGTAAGGTTTCAGAAACTTTTGACTGTTACAAATATTTAACCAAATTGTCAAATGAATTTTGGGCTTATATGGTTGTAAAATGACACTGATAAATGCAATGTTGAATTATGAAACATCTATAAAAACACTAGAAAGAAACATTTTAAAGAGGATATAAAATCGAAATATATTTCACACAGTCAACAGCAGATGTTATTTTTCACGATCGGTGTAGCCACGAGTGAGAATATAAGAGTTGCAGCCAATTTCACAGAAAAAATGCAAACAGTATGTTATAATTAACACAAATTAAGTTAAAATTGCTTTTCACAAAAACATTTGTGACGTCATGACTTGATGAAGTCATGGTGGAGAAGTTTATGAATAGTTTTAATGTGAACTGTATATAGAATTCTTGAAATCAAATAATTTGAACAATATTGTTGGTTCGATTTCATTGCTAGCATATACTTGAGGCACATTTGTATTTATTTATACCTTAGTAATAACGTAGCAGACTTTGCTTCTGAATCACTTCTAAAAGATACATAGCATATTTTCATTTTCAATCAATCAGTTTGAATCATTTTTTTCTTCTTATTGTAACTTGATTGTGTTCAATACATATTTCAAGCTCTTTATCACTAGATTTTTAAACCGGAATCAAATATGGAGCATGCACATCAATTAACGTTGCAAGGATGTTTTCATCGTAAAATAAATTGCAAGTGAATTTTCTATCTTAAGATAAAATTTTAACTTACAAGTGGTTATGTAAAAAATGACTTAAGCTTTAACTTACGAGTATCGTAAGACAAAAATTTAAGATAAATCGTAAGACATATTTTGTGAAAACGTCTGCTGATGTTTGATCTTTCATACGTTATTTATACGTTTATTTTATGTTATTAAGGTGTTTTACGGATTATCATTATTGACATTATCAAATCATGACGTCACATTGTTCTTGTTGAAAAAAAAAATGTAAAAGTCTACGAATTTTGATACATTTATAAAACGATATTTGCAGGTATTAATGTGAATCTTCTCACAAACTATTATTATACACCTGGAAATAAATAAAATTGGATGTTGTGATTGAAAGCACTGCCATGAGATGTTGACTAAATTGAGCTAAGAAATAGTAATTTGATAACTAACGATATTAAGTAATCATTCACCAGTTAATTTATGAGTTTCGTTCGTTGGTATGGTGTCGGAACACTTATAAAACCTTAACTGGTAGATATTTTTGGTAAATATTGACGATTACGTAACCTAAAATGACATTATGTAGTCAATTTTCAATAACGTGTGTAACCGCTATGAACCAAGATGAAACTGAGGCAAAATGCCGGATGTGCTTAACTTATTTCCAGGTGTATATTTCACTCACGGCGGAGTCTATTTCTGACGATATTTCCACTAATATATTCCACTCATCCTTTCATACACATTCACATTTTGTCAGTAAACTGAGAAAATTATATATTTTTTAATTATACTGTGAACTTATCAAAAATAAAATTTTACTGTACACTGAATGGCATGAAATGAAAACAGAACGTTGATATTTATCAGTCATTTTAAGTGTCTTTCAATTTATATTTGGCGCTGTCAAATGTAGAATCGATAAAAACATTTTATCATATCAAAAATTCTTTCATCGCAGGAGCTTGAAAAACAGTATTCTCGCGCGTGGCTGCGAGAGAAAATACTGTTAAAGAAGTTCTTATGATGAAATAAAATTACATCTTACAAAACAAACAAACCAATTGTCTTTTTATTCCATGCACGTTTTAATGAAACTTTAACAATGTGTTAATCCATCCAAATAAAACAAAATGCATGATATTATGTAAGAAAAAAGTAATCAATGTAATGGAATTACTTTATGTATTGCAAAATGAAAAATAGAAAATGTAAAAATACAAAAAATAGGTGTTTATATTGAGAATATGTTGTCATGGAATTACCAAATTGAAGCACTTTGTTCAAAAATTAACTGAAAAATAGCATTAATGAGGCATATATATTATCATTTGACAGATGAAATGAAACAGTAATTTAACAATGCATATATAATTTCGAATTTTGATAACTGCTGTACTGTTTGGGGCAAAGTTAATCTAAGGTCGTTAAATAAAATCTATAAATACAAATAGCTGCAAGGGTTATTCTAAACAAACATACATCACGAATAAGAAGACAAGATATACATAAAGAATTTGTGGATGTCGTTCAACGATGCAATGTTCATACTGGAATTCTTATTTTCAAAGCTTGTAATAACCAAGTCCCATCTTATGTATCTGAAATTTTGACTTTTCCAGTAATGAAATTTACAATTTTAGATCATTAAACTATGGTAAAATACTTGTTACAAAGATTTGGAATAGGATACCATATAATATACGTTATTCTAATTATGTGAGAATCTTTAAAAAAAAAGTATTAAAACATATTTTGCAGATCAAATAAATATCTTCATAACTCTGTCATTATGTTTTAATAACTATTATTCATGTATATTTGTTTAAATATTTGTAAATGAAAATTTCATAAATGATATTTAATATTTAAAAGGGGCGTTTGTCAAAAATATTATGGGACAAAATCTTTGTGGAATAGTACACTGTTGTTGTTGTTGTTTTATGATGTTTTGTGTTTGTGTTTTCTATATATTGTTTAGAAGGCCACATTTAAAATTGAGATATGTAATGTGTTGTCTACGATGGAATTATTCATGTTTTTTAAATAAAGATACTATTATTATCAATTTGAATATCAGAATCCTTCTGGTAGCCTCAGATTCAGACGAACTTTTCATGAAATAAAAGTGAGGTAACACAAGAGGGAAAAGGTTAAAAAGTAGTCTCTTTATTGAAAGTGTGATTTTTTTTCTCTTTTTTATACTTTTCACTGTGAAATGATCAAATATAATTTTGTCGGATAAATCAGTAATCCACTCAAAAGCATAAAATTAGGAATGTATATTTAACAAATATATTTATGCAAAATCTGCTAACATTATTTTATTTTTCAAAATGCGTTTCGTTGCAAATAGTATATTATGATATAATAAGGGCAGCCAAATCGAATACACTTATATGGCAAAAGGAGTCCTTGAATTAGTTTTCCCTTAATAGGCAGTCCATTTTTAAATTGGCATAATGTTCTGGTTACGAGTTTATTTTTAAACTGTAAATCGAAGAAATTTATTGATCAAAACCGGGTCCTTTGGCGCGGAACAATAACATTTAAATCATGATATTAGAGCATGTGAATTTCTTTTCCTAAAAGTTTAGCTCTTAATGTGATATAATTTGTCAAAAAAGAAACAAAATTTAAACAAAGTAGTATTTTGACTTCCTTACAAAATACGAAATCACTATAATTGTAATATTTGTCAAAATGCAACTGAAGAATAACATGGCTCAGATAATTGGTTAATTATTTCTTTTCTTTTTTTGAAATTTTTACAGTAAACCGAAACTTAAATGATTTTAAGAAATAAAAATAAAGGCATTTCTGGGCCAGATTAGACCTTTAAAATACTACATGGTATAAATAAGAAGCAAATATGTAAAAGCATAGCTAAATCCTACTTTTTGAAGATTTTAAAATAAGTGAAGTAGCTCGATTCGAAGCAATTTGAAAATGATTTCTTATAATTTATATAAAAAGCACATTTTAAGTTATAAACGTGTAAATATCATTCATTAAGGTTTAAGCACTTTTATTGGTGAATTGTCATGGCTATACTGCAAATACATGTATTGTGTCAAACTTTAGTAAAATGATAAGTCATTACACGGGATGGGGAAATGATGGCGGAGCTTGGGCTATATGCTTCTCAAAATTGAACATATTGTAAATTTTGCTCCGCTTAACCAGATGTGCAGTACCAAACCATATGTAAAAGAGAAAGTTGGTCATTCACAGGGTATCGTTCGGTGGTAGAATTTTGTAAAATATCTGTATTTTGAGTCCGTTTAGCGACATATTTTCTTAATACGCCTTGCATTATTTTGGATACACCATAACCCACAAGAATTTATCGACGAAACATGCAATAAAACCTGGCACGAAATGGGTAAATATTTGGATAAGCCAGGGCAAAAGAATCACATTTCGATTTTCTAAAAATAATAATTTTATAAGAATGTTTAAAAAGTTGAAATCTTTCCCTATCTTGGCCTTCTTTCTATGTCACATATGGTGATATAATGCACATCTGGACCAGTGGAAATTCACATACTTTATTGCCGATGCTCAATTTTGAGATCCATATTGGCTTCACCCCCACCCCCAATGAATTTATTACTGCAAATAATATTCAAAATGACTGCATGCATTGTAACAAACATATTTATACATTAGTGCCAATCACATGAAGAAAAAAAATCCTGTTTATAAAATGTAAACTTTAATTAGTACAGTAACGTTTGGTATAAAACATAAATAACATAACATAATCAAATTTAAAAGCATCTAAAAGCGTATTTAAGTAAGTCACTTTTACATGGAAATGTAGAAGGCTATCAATTGGAAAAGCCAAGAAAGAAAAAAAAAATATCACGGAGTATTTTCTTCAAATTTGCATGATTCAATACAATCATGAGTTAAACACATTGAGGAAAAAGGCCACCATCCTACTTCATTTTTTTAAATCAATTTACTTCAACTTAACCAAGCACCGTTTAAGAAAATTTTATGAGATAATTTTAAATTTTCTTTCTATGCATATTAAGTAAAAAAAGTTGACAAAATTTCCAAGAGGATAATGTTTTACTTTGAAGATTATGTTAAGTGATAAATATGTTTATTTTGATGGTTGGTTCACATCTTACAATAATTATGCCTGCTGAATAAATAAATCTTAAAATATTGAGCTATCCAGTATATGACTATAAACATTTGTTTGTTGCAGCTTTTCACTAATATGTTGTATCCTTAAGAAATGTATTTCATTGTTGCTGCGTATTTTAATATAAATATATTGTTTAAAAACAAAATAATCTTATAGCAAATACTATTACTCTATATATTTTTTTTGGATTTGTAAACTTTTTAAATTTCAATCTCTATAGTTATTTGCTATGTTAAACCGAAATTGAACTGTTTCATCTTTCTAGAAAACAGATTGTTTTCTTTCTTAAATACCAAGAATGTATATTTTGAAAACGAGAAATGCGGAAATATCTTTTTTTTTTTCGTTTTCTTCTACTTCTTAATTTATCAATTCGACATATGATAAAAAATTCAATAAAAAGAAAAATAAAACATTCAGTATTATCAAACAATGACAAAAAAACAACAAAATATTCTATAACAAGAGTGTTTCTAGAATATCCCTTTGTCGGTAAGAGTTTTTCGGCTACTACAAATTTTGGCTTTTTGGCTCTTTATAATGTTAAAACAATGAGTGTTTAGACCCTTCACTGTCACTGTATTTTTGATATTGTGAATATCGCGTATTTCGTCATTTGTTTATTATAAAAGGGCAGCAACAACAAAATAATGACACTCAAAATCAAAAGTCAAAATTTCCATTTCATCAAACACAGACAGGACGTACAAAAGTTTGCATCTCCCCAGCCTGAGCTGTTAAAATGATATGATATTAATTTCCGCTTTTTAGAACCAATCTCAGCAGAACTGTTCTTTTTAAAAGTCGCCTTAGTGCAAAAACGGAATAAGTCCTTCTAAATTTAACATACATTTATCAGTTATTGCTCTAAGGTAACGAAATATCCTTTGAAAGTAGAACTTTTCAATGTGTATGGCTTTCCTCTCGGTAACATGCAATATTTTTGTCTACCAAAGGGTGTTTCATGTAGAGGTTGTACAGATCATTAGCTGGTAATAATGATCTCATACTCTTTAAAAAGGTGTTTAAATCTGAAAAAAATGGATACAATATAAAGGGTACAGAAAACTGATAAAATGTAGGTAATTAAAGCGGGTGATATAAAACATAAACTTAAACATCAATAACAAACACTTATTTACAAAAACGATTCATGTTTGATTTTGTCGTCAAGAAAAACTGTCTTTGAATATCTATGTCTTCAGTTCAAAGTTTGAGTAGATATCGAATGTTCGTAAATACTCGTTGACACAATGATGACAGAAAATGTACTGGTCCTGGAAATAGAATGGTTGAAAATAATGACAAACATCTTACTTGTCCTTAAAAAAGAATGTGTTAACAAGAATAACACCAATTTACTGGTCTTAAAAAAGAACTGTATTATTAGTTTAATGATGACAAAATTTGCTGGTCCTACAAAAAGAATGGTTGACAATGATGACAGAAAATGCACTGTTCAAGGAAGCAAATTATATACATAATATTTTAAAACTTAAGAAAGTGTTTAAATATACACATCTAGAGATCAATATCGATTTATTAAAATAGTTTTCTGTTTTAAACAATCTGTGTTACGTCTCTGTTGTATTATAAAATTTACTAAAGAATGGGTCCAATAAAATGAATTCTCTAGTAAAATAACATCTTCTTAATGACTCAATAATGATTGATACTAAGAGAGGATTAGCGCGATAAGATGGTATTATCAATTTGTTTCCGACTTACTTTATCTGGCACAGCCAAATATCTTCTATATTTTATTTGCCGTACGGTGTTTGCGACACTCACTTCCTGGTCAATTTGTGTTTTCTCCAACAAAGTTGATACAACACAAAATAGTCCTCCTTTTTTAGCTCCAGTTCTGCAACACGTGATGAATATAATAAAATGTAACAATTTCACATTGACAGGTTAAATAAATCATTTGAACAAATTTTACTAATTATTTTACAGGCAGAAACAATAATTATCTTAATTATTAACACTGTATGTTTTATTGTTAATGGCATATTTTTATATTATGATAAATATAGAAGCAAATTAAATGTCTTTTGTAGAATTTTATAAATTTTAATATCAGCAAAATTTCAAATCGGATAATATTGAAATCTTAAACAATGCATAACACCAAATGATTAATCAATAACTGTCCGCACTCCACTTTTCTCAGCGCTGGAAAGTAAAATAAAAACGTCATAGAAAAGGGTACATTACCAGGGGTAAGGGTCTTACTTGAAAAATCCGCATAACTTTACAAAAACAAATAGAATTGGCCAGCGTCTTTTTGCGGCAATAAACATACAAACCAAGTTAAAATTGAATAATTTTTACAGTTTCTGAGAAAACTTGATCTTAACGAAAAGGTTAAGTAACGCCGACTTAATGTGTAGAGCTAAAATGCTACAGGTCTAGTTTGAGTGGGCATATTCAGCGCGCCATGCTGGAAAATACAAGTTACCGTCTACAACCCCATCGGTTAAATCAAAATGTGTCTTTTAAGTACGGACAATTTTGTGAGTGTAAATATTGAACAACATAGTGTTCTGTCGTTTAACGAAGTATTATGTACATGGCTAAAACGCCCAACTGAGGAAAGTCGTGTAATTTTATTTTTACAATTTCTATTCAACGATTGACAGATTACTTTTTGAAAACAAATTTTCTCACTGAGGTCAACTTACAAGCAATGGACCAGCATTGGTCGGTTTGTGTCAGTTCGGCTAAATTTTAGTTCCATATCTTTGACAAACTGTACAAACTTGACGGGCTCTTCTGGAATGCTCTTGTTGGAATCCCATTGTGTGTACTGAACATGTGGTACTATAATCTCTTCTGATCCAGACTAAATGTTGTTATTATGTAAAGAAACATTCATGAAGCCAAAGGCTCAATGCAAAGAAGGATATGATGTGGCTAGCAGCAAATGTAGTCGCATGATGCATGCATTTTAAAAATATTCAAAAAGAAAAAAATCCTATATCAATATAAAGTATTCATAACTTATTCATACAGTTTATAATATTTTTGTATTTAATAAAAAGCTTATTAAACCAGAATGACTATATATGAAAATTCCATTTTTATGAAATGCTTCATACTTTGCTTTTATATGATATTTTCATTTTCTTCAAGTGATATTGGTCTGTCCCATCTCCTCGTTCAGTTTTTATCGTGAAGGCCCCTTTCCTTAACGTTTGGTTATCCACAGGGCAGTAAATTCCGGAGTCCTGAATTAGAAACCCGGGAATAGTACAGAGTTATATGAATGAAGTGCAACATTACGAGAGATCTCCGAAAATGTAATATATATTTTTTTTCACAGAGATATCAAAATAAACAAACACATGATCACGATTCTTTAGTATTCCTATGAAAATAACAGTAGTGGTGTTATTAATTTGTATGATTTATATCAGAAAATCAGGATTAATCGCTAACAAAACGTTTGAACTGCTGAGTTTTTTTTGTTGTTGTTGTTGTTGTTGTTGTTTTATTTGCAATAGTTTTAGTTCTGATTTCACATATGTGTCATTTGCTTATGTGAACATAAACAAATACGTGATTTTTATTTAAATGCATATAAATATTCCACATTTATAATGAAAAGTGTTCCATACTTTACAAGAACAATATTATTTATCGAGCAGAAGTGTAGGCACATTCATATAAAGTTTACCTTATTTTCTGACGACATTGTTTCCATACTGATGACGCATGAAACCTTTTCTTGAACAATTAATTTAAGAAAGTCCTCAACAGTGTCTGTTAAAGGTGTTTGTGCTATCAGGAAACGATTCACGTTTTTGAAACTCTGTAAAGGCAATTGAGTAAAAATAAATCTTGAAGAAGGATAGTTAAACATCGTTCATTAAACAAATATAAGAGAGCGTAAAAAAGATGCTTCTAAAACTGATTTATTTCCTGACATGTGTCAACGGAGTTTGTTTGTATCATCATGCAATATGATATATACTCAAACTAAGTTTTACCGTGTTTGAAACTGTAATCATATTTTACTTACGAAATAGTATAACCGTATAAATGTTTTTATATTAAAGGCATGTATCATATGTTTACTCAACAGAAAGAAAGCTGTATTGTTTTCGAGTCGGATCCATTATGCCTAACGTTATGGTAGAATATAGAAATAATATTTTAATAATTATCATATAATGGTAGTTATAGAAGTATCTTCATTTTAATGGCTTGCATTTGATTCACGTGGATTTTATCAAACATCCGACGCTTCCGCACATCGATAAATCCTATCCTTGTAAAATTTATAGTATCAGGTTCCAGAGAACTTTATTACAATAGAAAACGATTTTTCTTGAATGTTCGCTTTTATCTTAAATCTCTATAACATGTATTAATGACTAAATATTACTAATAAAATTAAACACACAAATTACTTACATTTACGTACACTGCATTGATGTAATCTGATTGACCTGGAGTTTTAGCCATGAATAGCCGAGGTCTGTTACGATCTCCTACAATATACAAGCGCATTTTAAACTGTTCAGTCAGTCAATATAAGCATCATACTGATTAAAATTAGTTGAATATTTTATCAAATATAAAGTTATACATTATTTAAGACAAAGGTCATTAGTTACAGCATAATTCTACCTGTGGTCTTACCTGGGATATCAGCACCGTTTCTGTTCTTATTTACTAAAGCCTTGTTTCTTTTAACAGCTTCCTGTTCATCATCAGTTCTTTGTTCAACAGACGCTTGAAGCTTCTATATCAATGAAGAAACAGTTTAGAGACAAAATTCTTGTTTATATTATACATTGCTAATAATACAAATCAAAATAACATAATTCTAATAGAAATTATAATCATACACTAGCAGGTAATTATCATGCGCTAATGATTCACACACTAAAATGGTTTAATCCAGATTTGGTTCCATCACAGATGAGTTCATGGAGCAATTGTGACACACCATCGGCACTTCCGTGACGTGACATTGATTCAAAAGATTATTTTTAAGTGAGTTTTAATTTTCATTGTATGTTATGTTATGCTACTTAAGGTTAACATGATTGCATGCATTGTTTTTAAGTATTTTATAGCTTTTATAAAACAAGTTAAAAACATGCTTAGTACACATATTCTACTGAAACAAAGGCATGTCTTTTTTAACTTGACATAAGGAATAAGAAAAATCCCAAAGGATTAAATATCATATATATACATTATCCCTCATGTACAGACTCAATCAAACCGAGTCTGCAATTTTCATGTAATTTTGTTGTGATTAATGCTTCCGAGGGATCATTTTGTTTCCAGTTTTTTATGTATTGATGCAGCACAGCGTTTATAATATAAGAAAGTATAACCAGCGACTATTTTAAGTCGGCATAACTACATCTTTGAGGGGGGAAAATCGATTGACAGAAAATCACACTCGCTTGTTAAAATCATATTGCACCAAGTGTTTTTATCATTCTATTGTAAAAGCTGCTGTTCATCTTAAATAAATTCACCATTTAATTCAATATCTATATGCTTGAGATTTACCTGACTAGAACGATATATATGCTGGTAGAAAATTGCCTAATTTGAAATGTTCAACTGTTTTCGAAAAGGGGTTCATTGAAACATATTGCGCTTACACTTTGTGTCTTTAAAAGGAGGGAAGTGCACAAACCAAACAAGTTAAATTTGTAATATCGGAACAAACATACCTCAAACATATTCCCCAGATGATCTTCGGTATGCGTCTTCATATATTCATTAAACATGGAGGCCTCAACAGCTTTACTGTCAAAGGTCAGAGTGTGAACTAAGGCGTTATGAAGGTACTGGTATTGTTCCTGTAATTGATTAAGAACGATTTACTGACCATTTTAAATTTATGCACATTTGTTTATTGATTTCTTGATATCACAATTATAAAATTTTACTTCTATCGTTTGTAATCATGCATCTGGCATGGCAACTGCCCGATTTTGCCTGTTGCTTATTTCTATATGAGGCTAACCTCACATATTCTAACAGACCTTTCTCAATAGCTTATAATCTATTGTTACAGCCTTTTAATTCTACAATTTTATCTCATATCATTTTCAAAGTTTCTATTTAAAACGTAACATTTATTTATTCAGTAAGCCTTGCCCTTTTACGCAAATATCAGCCTCGCCTGATAAAACTGTTATCAAAAGACAAAAGCATGTTATTTTCTATGAAAATGATCAATAACATAATGTTAATTCAGTCCAACACTTAACAAAGGCAGATGATATGAATCTAATGATAACTTACAGCTGTTTGTATCATGTTTACCCTCTGTTCTCTCATATTCCTTACAAATGCATATATATCTACTGCTCCCTCGGTTTCGCCCTCATTTGTTATACTATCTAAAGCAATGTACGTACCAGTTCTACCTATTCCGGCGCTGAAAACAAAAAACATAATAATCTTGTTTTTTTCCCCGAAAATACTTGAAGATAGAGTGGTTTTACCAGATCGTTTACATTACATAGACAGTAGAAATGTTCGCAAATACAAATACAATATTAAGACTGATGTATACTGTCAGTGGATGGATAAATTTGAAATAATTAGATTAACCTTATATAGTCACACTAAACGTAATAAACAATGGTTAACCAAATACAAATGTATAACGATATGCCCTCATATGTATACTACCTGCAGTGTACAAGAATAGGGCCATCTAGTTTAGTCTTAGTACTGTTAACCTTCTGTCTAAATTCTATCAAGCTCGTGACGTCATCAGGCGTTCCTTTGTCAGGCCAAGCAGTAAAATGGACTTGAACTATTTCTCTTTTGATAGAATCCTGAGGAAGGAAGTACAGTCAATATCGTTAATGTCTTTAAATGTAATATACAATCAAGCAATAAATACTACTGTGTAAGTGAGCATGAAATTATAGAGTTGATGTTTGAATTGTTAAATTATATTGAGATATTTCAACAACTGCTTAGCATACTTCATTATGAACGCAAACTTAATTAATTTGTTTACGTTTTGCTGTACGAATATTAGAAATTTCAACATAATTTTAAAATAATAGAATATAATTAAGATAATAGACCACAGAATTGTTTTGTAAAGTCCATTAGTTCTATATAAAACATGTGTTTTTAGTAAACCCCTGAAGATATAAAGAAGTTACAAAAAAGATAATTCGGAAAATATTGATATAAAAGTTATGAACATTGACACTTATTATTTAATATTATATGGGACATGATTTAAAACATAAATTTAATTTTAAAAGTGAATTATTTGAAAAAAGAGAAGTTAGATAAAAAAAAACAACATTTTTTATAAAAGAAATTCAAGGGGGGATAGCTCTTGAAATATTCATGCTAGTTTATGAACCTTGTCATACATAATACGTTCCAGAATAAAAAAGGAAATTCCAGATGTCCTTTTTCCGGGGGTCTACCTCTATGCACTTTTTCAGCAACAAATTTACATGCAGAAAGAGACAGATAGAGTTAGGGGAATAATTCCCCTATCTTTTAAACCTCAAACGCATTGTACCTGTCCGTTTTGCGGATGATATTCCTCTAACTTTTCATATGGGTTTATTTTATTTATTATTTTTAAGGATAATGTTGGAAATCGTTGTTCGGAGTTATTTGATGAACACATATACGTATACATAGAAGAATACATGTATGTTATATTTCTTATACTTTTTGAAATGGGTAAGTAATACTGTCATTAATGCAGTTCATTCTCCGAAATCAGTACGGGTGTTCGCATATGGTATAATTCTGTTCAATACATGATGCTTTTTTCATTGCATTCCTCATGCGTTAGTATGTTCTTTGCCTGTAATTGTTATTTATGTAGATGAAAAGTTTTATGATATATGGTTTATCCCCGTTTTAATAAAGATGGTATGATCAATGACAAAATGGAGGGTAATAATATAAGGCAAGCATTTGTTTTATTTTTTGTGACAATTCGTTACTTTATTTAACATTTTCCATCATGCATCATATTGTTACAGTGAGAATATGTAGTAAATAAAACAAATATAAGAAAAAATATTTAAAAGCTATCACAAATAAATAAAAATGATATTAATATTATATTTTTCAAGCTAGTAATAACATATTATTGTCAATCAGCTATCTGTTTATACAAAATACTTATCCATTTACCTAAAGTGTAATCATTACTTACATTAATTATCACCATTTTTAGGAAAAAAACTAGTGCAAATATATAATATTTATAATATACTTATAAATAAAATATTGAAAAATATTGATGTAATAAAATGCGTATTTTCATTTTCCGTATTTTAACTATAAAAATCTATTTTTCACAGCAGTGAAACATATTTTCCGTATTTTCACTGGTGTCTTGCCGGACTACTTTCTTTTAAATTCTGCCAGTACACAAAATTTTAGGGAAAGTCTTTCAAATTTTAGTGTCAAAAAGAGAAAAATGCATATAATTAACAGAAAATTCAAGTTTTTTTATAAATACATGATTTATTTTCATCTTGTAGCATGAAAATTACCATATTTCACTGGTGGCTACCGCCACTCATGAAATATTTATTTTCATACCAATCGATGAAAATAAATCATGTATTTATAGAAAAATCTTGAATATCCTCTATTTATTTAGATAATAAATAAAATAATAATGATAACACAAATAAACAAATTATAATAATAATAATGATATTAAAATGAGAAAAAAAAAATTGTCAGTTACTTTTAGTTTAATATTATACTATTTTTTCTCATTTTACTATAGTAACTATGCTTAGAAGTCTTAAATATTGTGCTTTAACAATATAACTGTTATATTTACCGGTATGTGTTTTCTTTTCAAAATACCAATTATTTCAGGAAGGACATAGAAAAGTTGTTTGAAGTGGCAAATAGGTGAAAGATAAGCTCCTTTGCTTTCTAACGTTTAACAAAAAGAACAGGCAATTTATTCGTAAAGTACATGTTTTTTAAAGCAGTTTATATAGCATTTCATGATAGTATGATTTTTATTTTATCCTTTTTTTAATTATTCATAAATAAATAAAGGGATGAATAGATAAGTAAATATAAGTAAATACATGTATAACTATATGAAAACTAGTAAATAAATAAATAATTAAGTAAATAAATAAATCAATTTATTAATGATGAATAAATAAAATGAAGAAATAAAGATAACATTAATAAATTAAAAAAATCAATTAATAAATTAATAAATTAATTAATTAGTTAAAATAAATAAATACATAAATTATTGATGTAATACAAAGTGCTTGAAAAGTGAAAAAAAAACATCAAATGGTTAAAATGTAGTAAAAACTGCGGTATATCAATATTAATTGTATATGCGATAATGTGAGTTTGGTGTCATGAAAATCTTTTGTTTTAATGATGAGTAAATATCATAATTATATAACCCGGTTCAGAAAGAAGACATAGCTCATTCAACCAACGTTTTATTTTAAAGATTTTATGGTAATATGACACGTCTTCAATTGCTAATAATTTTGAAATAATATTCAAGACCAATAATAATAATAATAATAATAAACTTCATATATAAGCGACTTCAACTGATTTTTTTCATTCTTTTTTTATTTTGCCCGGGTGATATTAAATGAGAAAAATAAGTTTATGTCAGTTATTTGAAGTATAAAAAATCATACTAAAAGTTACTGACATTTACTATTTTCTCATTTAACTTATAAGCCTTGAAGTCTTCATGAAAAGATCAGATAAAAAGTTGTGCTTTACCAATATAATATGACTGTTACATATACCGGGATGTGAAATTACCCATTACTTCAGTATGGGCATAGAAAAGTTGTTTGAAGTGGCAAAAAGGTGAAAGATAAGCATCTTTGCTTTCTAACCTTATAGCATTGAATGATAAGAAGAATTTACTTTTCTTTTTTTATATCTGATAAATAATCAAATAAATGAATAAAGGGATGAACAAATAAGCAAATAGATAAATAAATAATTAAATAAATTTATGAATGAATAAATAAATATATTTATTTAATTTTACCCATGAAATATGGTGCTATATCAGTCAAATATATTTCATATTTTTTAAAAATAAATATGAAATATAAATATGAAAGTGGGCGGAGTCAAAAATCATATTTATTTTAAGGGACTTCTTTCGCCGTTTTGTTTGAAAAATCTGATGAATACAAAACAATTTTTTCTTGAATTTTGTTTTGAAACTATCTAGCATGATAGAAAATGATCTAACTAAGAAAATTAATCCGAACACCATTATCTTTAATTCAGTAATTAACGCTGTACAGACGTTTAAAGAGTTGTTTACATGACGTCACAATGTAGCGCCAAACAGCGCGTGCTTACGAATAAATTACTGCGCGCTTTACAATTGCAGTTGGTAGCAAGCAAGGGGATTCGTTACCATTTTCTTTGATAATGAAATTAAATAAAAAGGTTATTTTTTCGTTTTTCGTGAAATATGGTATATATTTTCACTCAACATGATAAAATGCCACGTATTTTCACTCGCCGTACCGGCTCGTGAAAATATGTGTCATTTTATCATGTTTCGTCAAAATATATTCCATATTTCACGCAAACGAAAAAATATCCTCTTAATATAATTCATTGATTTAACATAAGTTGATTGAAAAGTGATAAAAACATAAAAATGAATAAATAAATATATATATAATTCATTGATTTAACATAAGTTGATTGAAAAGTGATAAAAACATAAAATGGTAAAAATGTAATACAAATGCGGTTTATCATTATCATTTATATATGCAATGATGTGATTAATTGCTGTCATGGAAATCTATTGTTTGTATGCTGAGTAAATAGCTAAATTTTATGTTCAGAGGGAATACAAAACGCATTCAACCAAAGTTATATTTTATGGTTATATATTGACACATCTTCATCTGTTAATTCTTTTGAAATAATATTCAAGTTTATGCGGACAACTAACACATAGCTGTCTGCTTTGCATGTATGTTCCATAAGTGCCAATTCAATGTTCTAAAATATCTTTACTCAAAGAAGT
This sequence comes from Ruditapes philippinarum, assembly GCF_026571515.1. Lineage (NCBI taxonomy): Eukaryota > Metazoa > Mollusca > Bivalvia > Venerida > Veneridae > Ruditapes > Ruditapes philippinarum. The sequence continues at coordinate 168 of NW_026859422.1, read as the reverse complement.
TAGTAAATTTATCAGCTATCGTACAAACTCTAGTTGTAAAATAATGTCCATTTTTACAGACAGTCGATTCCACATTTATCATTTCGCTAGTATTCAATAAATACACTGAAGCACTAACAGTGAAACCGCATAACGCGGAAATAACACAAGTTGAACATTGTGTTTGTG
>NW_026859421.1:0-31285 GCF_026571515.1 Ruditapes philippinarum | reverse complement strand
CTAAAACAAAATAATTTTTTAAGGGAGCGACGTAGCCAATACATATTGTTTTGAAAACTGTAATAAGACACGAAAAATAAATCTTTTGATGCATAAAAGTAAATGCATTTTGGGGTCCTAATTTGCCTTCAATATTTTATATTTCGCCTCAATAACTTATTGGTGTAAGGGAATATATATTTTGGCACCGTTTAGACTGATTTCCAGAGATAAATGCTGAAATGTTGTATCTTTATTTCGTACATTCCCTGCTATTATTATTCTAATGCTTTAATATTTCTTTTGGAATGATATATCAGTATGGAGAAATGAGCACAACGATACTATTATGTGAAACCATTTAACTAAAATTCGGTCAATCTGAGACAAAATGCCTGGAGTAAATGTGTAATGGATGTTAGATCATAAACACAAATTGGTTACAGAAATGATATCACATTTTGTAAATCTATGATAGTTTGTATTCTTACAAGACCATAAATAACAATTCTAATGGACATATTGACAATGAATTTATCTAAAATTAATTAATTCTTGAGGTTTTGTTATACATGTATTTGTATTTTTCAGTGCGAACAATTTTTGGGCTGTATTTGCAAGAATTTAATGAAACATTTTTGTTCTGCAAACATCTACTTACAAATAATAAGTAACTGAATAGTCAGTTGTTGAAAATGCAATAAATCATTTTATCATTTTTATGCTTTCCATCTTGATTGTTCTCATTCTTTGTAAGTATGAGTATCTGTATCTGTTTTGTTGAGTGTATTGGTAGCATAGCTTTATATCTGTTCGTGCATTAATATTTGTAAACATATATAAATTTTAACATGTTTGACATTTTTTCCCGAATTTTTTTTTTGTTAATTAGTCAAGTGACGTATAAAATAGCGAAATTACTATGTAATATCCTATGTTGTTTTTTAATAGTTCATAGGATATCAAGTTAGCAATTACTTTGTCTAGAGCGGATGAATCCACTATTAAGGATCTTGGCGAAGAGAAAATAATATATAATTATTATTCATCTGTGTCGAGAAAGGAGGCAATCTTTCTTGTCAAGCTTTTTCTAGAAAAAATTGTAACCTTCATTTGTAATAAGAATCAAGGAAAGAGAAATATAAATGACAGTTTCAAAATGAACTCAGCCTAGTATAAGTTCTGCTTTGAACTTGTAAGTTTAAGCTGTATATTGTCTTTAATTGTGATGTTTCTTATAACAGAACAACATTCAGGCGTGCTTGCTTGTAAAATAACATATTTCAATATTGCACATGTATACATATTAGTATTGAAGCACATTGGTCTTGCAAAATATATGAAATACTGCACCTGAAAGGAAAACAAAACGTGTTGTGATCCGGACTTTGATTCTTCCAGTATTAGGGTATGGGGCATACAGATTGCCCCATGTTCGTCCGGCCTACTGTCCGACCGTCACGCTGTCGTGTTTTACGTCAATGGATGGAATGTTTATTTATGCTGACACGCAAAATGTTCATTAATATGTTTCATTTCAACATAAAAACTATTAACAAATTACGCAGAAAAAAACGAACTTGGCAGATTACATTAATAAGCGTCATGAATCTAATTGTGATATAAAATCCATGAAAATCAGCCTGATTTTTTGCATACAAATTGGTTATAACATTAAATCTTGTCGCAGAGAGTGATTGCATGTTTGCTTAACTATCAGACAGGCATATATTCCTATTCATCAATTTTCTATCGAGCTTCGTTTAAGTTTGAATAAATATAAATATGTAAAGATATGAAGAAGTTTCTCTACAAAAATATTTAAGAAAAGTGAAGACCTTTTTAATAATATTTCGAATTAGATTTTGATAAAACTCCGTTTTTGTGCATATTGTATCAGTATTTAAATACATATGGTTTGTACATATTGTTTATTTTTGAAAATATACAATATCTACTGCATCTACCACGTGAACAAATACGACCTGACAGAAAGAAATTTCGTAATTTATTTTTGCTGTCATTACGTATGAGTAAACTTGTTCTACTTCAAGGATGTATATAATGGAAGGCTGATTGTAGGAATATCTTGATCTTTCTTCGTCCTTGGCTCTCGTAGACATAACACGAACGTATTACATTCGACACTTCAGTGCTCTTGAGTTTCTGACGGGAGTAAAATACAAGTCCAAACTCAATACACTGTACAGTACGCTAAGCGCGGCTTTTGCAAAACCCGTGTGTCCCCGCGGATGTGACTCATCGCGGACGAAAATTTTCTCAAATATTGTCCGCGTGACCCCGACAGAAAATTTTCACCACCGCGGACATAAATCTACAGCCGTAAGCGTTTCCCCCGCGGAACACTGTGGTTAATTGCGGGGGAACGCAGTGGTCAATCTCCGTGGACCGCGGTGGTATTCATCGTGAAAACGATTGAATTTTACAAGTATTGTATGGAACTTGTAAACTTTATGAATAACATGTAAAAGTACAGTTAAGAATTTATATTAGAGTCTGCTAAAATTATTTATTTGCCTTTATTTTCCATTTCAGAATGTTTTTGGACGTCAATTTCAGAAGTTGCAACAGCTAGCGTCCGGGGCCGTACCGCTAGTCAAAAGTTATTGCAACCTGTATTTTTCCCTGACCCCGATTATTTAAGTTAACGTTATAATGCATTTATTTCCGTGTGAATAGACATAAGTTTTGAAATGACAAGCTGTTCGGGCCCGTTTTGCTACCAAAAAAAAGTTATTTCACCAGGTATTTTCCGTATTTTTCCAGTAAATCCGATCGTTCAATCAGTTACAGGTGTAAACATATTTTTTATACAAATGAGTATCCCTATTTACCGACAAGAACCGTCAAGGACCGACAAGAACCCATGTGTTGTTAATAAACATGTACTCGTACATATTTAATACATGCAAGGCTTTTTTATTTTCTTTTAATCTGAGAGTTTGTTTTTTGTTTCGTTTTTTTATATATAGAAAATTAAAAATATGGTGACCGACAAGAAAAAAAATCTGATGCAACGCGTGTACTGTAACGTTCATACCGACAAGAGACCTTTTGTAACCTTATATAATCAGTTGAAAAATTTGTGTTGAAAGTATTTTATGAACATGTTTCCACTTTTTCATTGAAGACATTGCATGAATATCTATGACTACCGACAGGAAAAAAATAATCAGACATTCTGCGTAGCGAAGATTTACCGGCAAGACATTTTATTATAAACATGTATTTATTTCATTTCTAGATATATTTAATCTTTACCATGACTACCGACAAGAAAACGGATGTATTAAAATTTCTTTATTTTTTTTATTTTTTATTGTGATAATAAGCACCTTTGTCACGCACGTGGCTACAAGTTTTAACAAAAACACATCTAATGTAGATCTCTGCAAAATAGGCCTAATGATATAGCCTATAACGAAACATATAGCCTTTCAACCAGTTAATTAATGTTCAACACTTTTGATTAAGTTTTAATAAAGATATATTCGAAAATTATATTTATTGTTTTCAGACTGGAATAGATCGGGTATGCAGATCCCTGAATGAATATGCAGAACAAGAAAAAAGTAGGATAGCGTGACGGATTTCTTAAATGATGAAATTTTGGGGTCAACATAGAGGAGAGAAAGAAACTACATACCCGACATTAAAAACAATGAAAATAAATAAAATAACAATTTTATTCTTTGTTCTGTTTTATTTTTTGATAACATCTTTTGCGCTGATATAACATATACCAGCAATGTTGAATAAACTGTTGATTTTTTTTTTCCCAGAACATGCTGAAAACAGAAAGAATTACACTAGTATTATTTATAATAATCAAATCGTGTTCCATTACAAAATTAATTTTAAAAGTTAAATGAAGATTCTATTTAATTATTTGTTAACATCTTTACTGCTGATACTTAATACCAACAGCAGATGAATAAATTGCACAACGGAAACCTCGTACGTAACTGGAGGTTCTTGGCTGTCACTGACATTTTCTTTTCCTGAACGTGCTGGAAACAGAAGAATAATAATTGATGATTGATAATCATAATCAAAATTGCTTGATTCCAATATCAATATATACATGTTCAAAAAGCCGTGTATCACACCCATGCTTTCATTTCCATAGAAAATTGCCAGATTGAGGGGTGACGTACTTTTGTTGTTAGACATCTTTAACCATTGATTGAAATAAATAGGAGTAGGTGTCAAATTTCTAATCTATATATATAAAAATCTGGAAACAAAGTGATCCTACGATCTTTTTTTTAAGAATGAAGGATGACGTAATTTTTGTTGTAATATATATTTTCTGTCTATTGAAATAAACAAGGGAAATATCTAAGCTGGGTAGGGGTCATCTAAACAATATCAACTATTTTCTATTTCATAATATTTTTACAGAAAAAAATAATGAGAACAGAAATCAGCAAGGCAAAGGCAACGTTCATAGGACATGCTTTCCGTCAGCTGTAATAAGCACGGAATACATATATTAAATTACATGCATGTAGGAAATAAAATCAACCAACTATCTGTTTAGTCTGTTATTTCATCAAATATTGTAAAATTGAGGGAACACTGTTTTATTTTTTTTTTATAGAAAGTTGTGTTTTCCGTTGACTAATACATTCGGAGATTGGCGAGTAAAATTTCTAAACTCTATTCTAATATTTCATCGTAGATTGTAAAAATTTGGGGTGCTGTTATTTTTGTTGCAAGACATGAAATAAACATGGGGATGTAGTAAGAAATGTACTGTTAAAATTAGAACTGTATCATAACCAAAGAAATATCTTTTATATCAAAGAAAAGGCATCCTCAGTAACCCAGGCCGTATACCGGTATCGGTATTAAAAAAGCAGGATGTTATTACATTCTTTTAAAGATGACTTATACGATTGCAATTTTTGTCATTCCCATACTATGATTATGTCCCATGCTTTTAAACTATTCATTTACATAAAAGACTAAATTAGAAAGACATGTAGTTAAATATTTACATTATAATGTTTAAAATTACAGTATCGTTATTAAATGAGTAAGAAAAAACTCTTATGTGACTATGGTTTAACCAAATACATTAAAATTTTATCAATGCATGAATTTGATGTTAAAGAAACAAACCTTTTTTATGCATTTTTTAAAATCTTATTTTAAGACTTTGTAGCAATATTTTCTCCTTGAAAATATAGTTTGTATTTAAATAAATTTATAAATTGTTACAGAGCAAGCTTAAGATAGTCTTAAACAAAACTCATTGAAATGCATGTTTTACAATTTACGTTTTTACAAAACTAAAGCACTTACACTATTAAACAAGAAACATATGATTGCTCTTATATTGGTAGTATGTGTCTTTATTCTTTAAAAATTGAACTATTTCTGGTAACAGTAATATCATAATAATAATATGTTGCTTCTTGCTAGTTATATCACCTGACCAAGTGGCACACCCCCATTAAAACACCAACAACGAAAACAATAACATTGACAATAAAAAACAAACAAATAAAAACAACAAAAAATAAAACAAAAGCAAAAACCATTTCGTTTATTGTAATAAGTAAATTGCAATGAATGAGAATTATTTTTATGTTATTTATAACGAAGGTGGTGCTCAGGAAATAGAATGTAGTTTGATATGGATGGTCATTTGCTGTTAGACTAACTGGTGGTGTACAGATACAGTTTTGTATGTTCAGTTTACCTTAAAGTATCTCTTGGACATATATAGTAGCTTTATTTATAAATTTAGGATTAAGAGTGTAATAAAAACGCGGTCATATTATTCATACATTTAAATTAACTTCTTACTTACTTAGTAATATATTGACAATGATCGGTGCGTTTTATTCAAAGTCAATATCAATTTGGGGAAACTATGTATCAAAATAAGCAATAATTTGTTTAAGATTTTTATTCTTAAAAGCTTTTGTCTGGATTATTTAATTGACAGCTGAAATGTCACTTTCCCTTAAACACAGTGAAATACAAATATCAAAGATTTCTTATTACTTATCTGATTGACATATTAAGCTTTATTTAGTGTTTCTGTCGTATGGATATTGCCAAATTAGTTCAGAACAATCCTTAAACCTGACATAAATGATGCTCTTAACACATACTGAGGTTATTTGAAGAAGATGTATGTCTTGCAAGAATATAATAGTACATAGAGAGAAGTAAACGTATTTAGAGTAAGGTTAAAAAGTACAATAATTGTTATCTTTTATATTTTGTTTAGGGTCCGTCTGGGGTCCTTGCCACTGGTTCTTGTTGCTGGGTCGTGTGGGGGTTGCGTTTATCGAACGCGGCCTTTTCTTGTGGATATTGTTTATCATATTTTAGTTTAGTTTTCTTACAAGAAATGTAACTTTGATAGATGTTATAACTCAAAATTAAAAACAGAGCATCCATATTGAAAGGAGCCAGGTCAGAACATAAACACATATGCACCGATGGACAATGACACAGACTTTATGAGTTTAACTTATTCATGATAAATTAGAATCAGAAATAATCTCCTTATGAGTGATAAAAAGAGAAAATCATTCACAATCTTAACACCCACTACTCTTAAGCTTTTCTAGGCTACCGAAGTTATGCGACTTAGAAGATTGATATTTAAGCGTTTTCACACGAAATGAAAATAAAACGAAAACAAAGCACAACAGACAAAAAAGTAACATTGCAAATAGAATAACACTTGTTTTGACAATGTTTGTCTTCGATTATTTTTGCGTTAAACATAATATGAAAAGCAGAAATAAATCACAAACGTTGATCATTTTGCCTTTAATTAATCAAACATGTTAGAATTCCATGACCGAGACATATCGGTCCCTTATTTCAAATCCCTTTCCATAAATCATCGATGATTTGAATCCTGCCGCCATAATATGAAGCAAGGGATGACTGGTGCGTGTTCGTTAATCAGTTCTCGAGGGCAAGGGCGTGTGTCGGGGTAGGGAAGAGGTGAAGGCCGTGTATGCATCTGATTCCTTTATATAAAAATTATCAGCATACATATTTTTTCTTCAAATATTCGACTTACCCTATGGAATAAACAGATAAAAAGAAGCTTCAATACAACGCTACAGTTTTACTTTAAATTTAAGATTGATATGTTCCTTTCTTTTCCACCGATTTTATTAATGTCAATATGCCATTACTATTTTCGATACTACTCTGCTAATATGTCAAAACGTCCGAAGTGTGTATTTTTCTTAAACTCGTTGGAACTACCGCAAGAAACTGGTGACGATTGGTGTTTATAATAAGTTTTGCATTTGCAAATGACAAAGGTTGATAAAATAAATAATTCAATACTCTCGTTATATTGCGATATCATTTAATGCCTTAGATTGGATATATTATAATGTAGCAATGCTGTTCATGCATATATATTATCAGTTAAACAATTTCCAACATAAAATATTCCTTTAACGATGGAATATTATTTGAATTTAAATATAAACAGCAGTACAAAGAAAAACGCTTAAAAGACAATAACGTGACTTAATAATGATAAATATTTTGTAATTCAGTTAGATTTTAAATACACACACATGGTCTAACATAGCTAAAATTATTAACCGACTCAATTTTAAACATAGTTTAACCAAATTAACGGTTATAATTTATTTGTTTTCTATTTGTATTTTAGGAATGTCCCTTTGTACATTTGTTAGGTAAAGAAGATAATTCTAAGGCTTAATAAACAAACACAAATATATTTGACACATCTTTACACTTATCTTTATCGTTAAATTTGTAATCGTCTTCAGATGATTGTCATTTATTATTCTTTTCATTTTTCCAAATTCGATTATTCGAACGTGTTTCAAAATGAATTAAAATTAAATTCACTAAGAAAAGCTAACCATTGATGCCAGTGTTGAGAATTGAGTACCGCTCTTGCCGGCGCTAAGGAGCGTGAGGGATGTTGCACTTATTCATTATCCCTCACGGATAGACTTAATCAAACCGAGTCTGCGATTTTCATGTAATTACTGCTTCCGAGGGATCGCTTTGTCTCCAGATTTTAATGATTTTATGGCTTAAGATTAACGATCTGTTTTCTGGAACTCCAGATTGATCGACATTTTAATATTATTTCTTTGCCTTACATCAAATTGTAAGAAGCATATAATTGCACGTTTCATATATTTGTTGCGTAATTGTTTCGTAATAACGTTGAATTGATTTGCATTTATCGTCTTTTCCTTTCAGGCTACTTTTAAACGTTTCTCTATTATAACGTAGACATAACAACTTCATCCTGTTCAGTTAACTTCCGGGAAATGATTTATTACATCTGAGCTGATTTGAGAAACTTATCTTTTAGATGAAGCATTATCATATCATTCATAAAAGAAAAAAAACAAGGTTTTAGATCCCGTGAGATAAAACGCAAACTTCACAATCACGAGAGCGTGTATCTATATTATATATGATGTAAACGTTTTGTGGACAATTTGATAGTTTATAAGAAATACGAGATGTTCTTACAACAACTTTACATGCAGACTGATATGTCGGCTGATCTTGGTTTATACTTGGCACATGCAGTTGTCGACAGCAGAAAAAACGGTAAATATTATCGGACGTTACTTTCCACGACTACCTTTTCATCGCGCTTTTTTGTAATATTGTTCTCTTTCGGAATTTTTTATATTATGCAGGAATGTATTTTTGTATTCATAAAATATTGAACTCAATGAAAAAAAAAAACATTTAAGAACAAAATCATAAACCATGTTTATGAAATAAGAGAATTAATGTGCATTGTAAAATAAAAAAAAATACATTTAAAGTCAAGCTTTTGGAATCATTGAAATAGAATAAAAGTCATACTTGGTATTGAATATATTAATTATTAGACTCTCTGTGATTTCAAGGTAGAAAACAAGACTTGTTTACGCTTTTTTAAATTTATATCTGATTTTTAAACATGCATATTGTACATTCATATGATCAAACTACTTAAATGATATCTGAAAATATCCAGGGTGATTAATAGTTTTTAATGCAAATAAAGTCATTGTAAGAAAGATACTCCACAACAATTTAAAGTGTTGTATCCCTAATAAATCATTAGTCATGAGAAAACACATTTCAGCTACAGGGATTCAGTGTCATAGAACCTTTTTATCACCTTTGAATAATATTTTGTACTTACTACATATTAAAGTATACATTTTATATGATCTGCCTTCAGTTACATAGCAGCAACAAATCATCTTAGATGCTGAAGCACAACAAGATACACAACAAAAGACGACGTGTAAAATGCTATAAGGTGTTCGGGAACTTGGGTTCTACTTCAAATATAAATCTAAACGAGTATGCGCCTTTAACTTTTATTTCCTTGATAAACGTCAATAAGCGTTGATAAGCGATTGTCTGAAATATTCATTTACAATTTGTACTTCGCAATAAATAATAAACATAAAAAATATTCACATCATCAATAAATTATATATGAATTACACAATAAATCTAATTAGAACTTTTGTACCTTTAAATTTAAATCTTACTGTAAATTATCTTTTAAAATTATTGCATTATTTTAGAATTAAACATACCGATTTTGACTTGTCTCAATACATCAAGTTCCAGATTTAAACTGACGAGATTCTCAATAACAAAACAAAACAAAAATGATGACGTCGACGTAAACATCTTACGTCGCGTAAAGTAGCGTAACATATTGACGCCATTAACAACATTCACAAATCTGAAGTATTTAGAAATCAATACATTTCTAACAGTCCTCGCCATAAAATTACTCTTAAATTTCATCAAAATTCGCAATAATAAGTACATGTACAATAAAGAGACAAAATTGACCTTTGCCAACTTAAATATATGTATATTCGAATGGTAAATGTTAAAGCTTAGCTTTTAAACTTTAAAATGTCAATAAGCAACATGAGTATGACTAAGGTGAACTTTCAAGTAGACACAATTTAGTAATAGATTTCACTGATTCAGTGTCTTTGTATTTCACAACACAACTTCTAACATGTCCATCTCGGCTTTCTCGTATCTGGATAACACGTCCTAAGGGCCATTGTCCCCTTGTAGTATTCTCGTCAGAAACTAACACAATGTCACCAACACGCAAATCTGTAGTTTTCCTCTGCCATTTTGAACGACTTTGCAGGGACGGTATGTATTCACGGACCCATCTTCTCCAAAAATATATTAGCCAGATATTGTACTTGTTTCCACCAACGCTTTACATAATTGTCTTCATTCTTAAACACTCCCTTTGGAATACTGCTGTTAGATTTCATTAATAGTAACATGTTTGGAGTTAAGGCTAACAAGTCATTTGGGTCGTCACTAACAGGGGTAATTGGTCTATCGTTTAATATCCTTTCGGCTTCTGTCATCAAAGTAAGTAGCTGTTCATCTGTAAGAAGTTGTTGCTTGATTAATTTGTTGCTTGATTAATGATTTCATAATAGTTCTCGTAGAACGAATCAGTCTCTCCCACGCTCCTCCTCGGTGACTTGCTTGAGGTGGGTTAAAGTTCCACTTAATTTCTTTTTCAGTCATGAATTTTCCTATTTTCGAATTGTTCCATTCTTGAATCGAGTGTCTTAATTGAAGATTCAAAGCGCTCACACAACGTGTCATACAATATTTGTACCTCATCTGGGTTCTCATGTGATATCATTTTCAGTTCTAAGTCTTTGTATAATCGCGTCAATTTTCCGAGTTGCGAAGAACGTGAACGCTTAACACTACCAAAATCCTCATGCATAGGATCTGTTCCATTTTCGGTAGATACTTCCTCCATATTGCAGAAATCGAGAATTGTTCGGGAACTTGGGTTCTACTTCAAATATAAATCTAAACGAGTATGCGCCTTTAACTTTTATTTCCTTGATAAACGTCAATAAGCGTTGATAAGCGTTGATAGGCGTTGATAGGCGTTGATAAGCGAATCTCTGAAATATTCATTTACAATTTGTACTTCGCAATAAATAATAAACATAAAAATGTTCACATCATCAATAAATTATATATGAATTACACAATAAATCTAATTAGAACTTTTGTACCTTTAAATTTAAATCTTACTGTAAATTATCTTTTAAAATAATTGCATTATTTTAGAATTAAACATACCGATTTTGACTTGACTCAATACATCAAGTTCCAGATTTAAACTGACGAGATTCTCAATAACAAAACAAAACAAAAATGATGACATCGACGTAAACATCTTACGTCGCGTAAAGTAGCGTAACATATTGACGCCATTAACAACATTCACAAATCTGAAGTATTTAGAAATCAATACGTTTCTAACATAAGGTGTGAAGACGTTAATAACAAATTGTACATAATTCTTATTTACTTCATTCCTATAAGGGTCTTTCACTTAATAACATGCTTTATATATGTTGGAAATGCAAACACTGTCTGATTTCCAATGATATGCGAAAAAAACAGATCATGGCTATTTTATTCATATATATTTAATAAATCATTATTATAAAAAGCAGGAAGCACTTTGGATACCGAAACGAATGAAGGTTGCAAGATAAATGTGCTGTTTACTTTTTTGAAATCATATTAAATTTTGTTTCTGATAACATTGAATTGTTGTTGCCTCTACATAACAATTATACAAAAACTACAAAAATCAACATAATTCTGGGACAACTCTCCTGTATAATGTAGAACTGTAAAATTTTCTTTTTTTCGCTAGTTCATTACAATGTTAAACACTGTAATCGTCACCTTTTTCAGTGTAGACAATATCCATGCTGCCAAGCATTCTTCATAAAATGTTTGAATAAGCAAACAGTTGGCTCAATTACTTTATAAGGTTAACATAATTCTCTAAGAGAAACAAAGAAACATTTTTTTTATTTCTCCTTTTAAAACATCTTTCTGCCGGACGTCTTTCCTCCTTCCTTGATGTTTATGACATAACATTTTTTTACAAAAGGAAAGGTGTAATGTATCGTTTAGACTTTATGAAAGTTCGAATACACTTTTGCATCTTTGAGCTTATAGCGTTCGCTTAATGAACTGACGATTTAGAAGTCCATGATACATGTAGTGTATATAACATATGAATATCTCAACAACAACCTAATTAAATGAACAGTGTTAATATATAATGAAATTTAAGGGCGTTCTGTTTTGTATTGAATTGCGAATTGAATTTTAAAAAATGTAGTTTAAATGAAAAATTAAATAGCAATACTATAAATACATTTGGTGTTCTTTTTAGACGCTGTACTTGACTTAAAAGCTCTTATGTAAAGGGAACGCAATAAAACTACAACTATGTTCATAATAATTCGAGGCAAAACTTATTTTTGAAGATTGTGGATGGCTAATTGAAGGTCAAATGTGAACATTTCAAGGTGATACTTCATTTTTACGCCACCGTGCAGTTTACCACTTACTATAATTATCGTGTTATTGCTGCTGAGTAAATGTCAGTTAGTACCGCCTCCTTGGTCGAGGGGTTAGAGTCGATGACTTCTAATCTAGTTACCTCTCTGGCGTGGGTTCGATCCCCGGGAGATGCTTTGGTAGTTTAGCGCGGAGGAAGGTAGTCTAGTACTGGTGTAACTCTCCAGGAACGATGGTTAGGAAACTACCCGCCTATATGACTGAAATACTGTTGAAAAAGGCGTAAAATGAAACAAACAAACAAACAAACAAAAAATGTCAGTTATTTGCGAAAGTTTTAAATGCTTAAATGTAGGAATTACAATAAATTGTCATTTAAATGTCAAATTAATACTTGAGTCTTTGTGACCTTGACATATTATAACTTTAAGATAATCTTTATTATGAATTTTCATCTTCTGTCATTAAATTATTTTTGTTCTTTTGTAAAGGATAATATATTAAATTATGAATTGGTTATGTAATCGGTACTTAGTCAATTTGTGGATGTACTGCCGGACAATCTATTTTATATGCATTGTACTGATGCACTGTATTGATAAAACCAAGTGATAAATAGAAAAACATAATATCATAGAGCTTTACAACTATGCTTTATCCTATATAGGAGTCAGTGGCTGCGGAGTATGGTGGTTGAAAAAAGCAACATTACTGTTATAATACTTTGGTAATGTACTAGATAATGTTAGTTAATGTTTGTTAAAATTGATTATGTAAGAAATTTATTTGTACAAACGGACTTATGTATGCGATTAAAACGTAGCTTTAACATCAATAAATACATTTTTGTACATATCTATAAAGATTATATACTTACATCGTTTCTATTTGCTTTCGATATTCTATAAAAATCAATAAAAACATTGTTCTGTTTTTCATATTTTATCATCCACCAAAGCAGTGAGATTCTTGATTTATTTGAAATATGAGTTCAAATAAAAATGCATTTTCTTTATTTAATATACTAAAATTAATTATCAAAATTTATTATACACACAGACATATTAATTCAGTTTACAATGGGTTATACTATCCTTCTTCTAGTTAAGCCAATATTTGAAAGTTTATTGAAATGTTTTATGATATTTGGTTAAATAAGTCTAATAAAACTTAAATGAAAACCAAACTGCTTTATATTTCATAACTCTTGGTGTCATTTAACTTTAAAGAGAAAATATATCACGACAATGGTTAAACTGTCCATACTTCGGCAGATATTTATTTTCTTAGTCGTTTGCAATAATTTTATTTTATTTTATGAATGATTGTTTTTTATGCGAATTGTCATTCACCAATGAGAGTTCGTTCGGTCTCTTCGTGCGACGTGTATAAGATTGATTACATTTACGATAGAAACACTTTTTTAAAAAAAAATAAAGAATAGTCTATAATACTTTCATCTAATGTTGCTGATGCTTTAGTTTCATAGAACTGAAAAATGAAAAAGCTTTGATAATTATTTTTGAACATTTTGGTGAATGGAGAAAGGAATATTCATGTCATGTGAATGTTAAAAATAACCGCAATTATGTTATATATTTTTTGGTCTAGACACTAAGTAAAGAATGTCGCTGTTTCAATGCAACTAGTCAATGTTTCATGCATCAGACCAATGACATGTATTACGTCAGTACTTTACCGCCTGCCTAACAATAAATTGAATATTTATTATAGGACAGGTGTTTGTGTTATCTGATCAGAAACTTCTTGTTTTGATATCTATCAAGAATACTTTACAGGTGGGGTTACATATAGCATTCTTAAATGTTATTTTTTAGATTAAAATGCCAAAATGCTAAAATTGCATGAAATATTAGCAGATTTTAATTATTTTATTGCATAATGTTATCTACTTCATGTAATTTATAAGAGTTTTAGTTAGAGCTATGATGTTAAAAGCTTGCTTGATACTGATCTAAGATATTTTCAAACTATCAATCTAATCTGCTTTACGTTGTAAACTATAAATATTAACGACTTGTTATCTATTGCACTAACTTCACTATAATTGCAATCAAACGTAAATGTAAATTTGAGAGTATTAATTTTCATTTAATTTTCAACTCCAAATACCATTCATTTATTATGTCGCCTCTACGGAGTAGTGGCGACATATAGGGATCACTTCTCCGTCGCCTGTCCGTCTGTCTGTCCGTCTGTCCGTCCGTCACAAAACTTGCCCGGACTATTCCTCATAAACTACTGGTGCAATTTCATCCAAACTTTACAGGAATGATCAGTACCAAGTCTAGTGGTGCACATTGTCAGCATTTTCCGGTTAAATGATTTTTGTCATAGTTATGGCATTTAATAATTTTTATTTTTAAAGTTTGTCCGGACTACTTCTCTTATACCACTAATGCAATTTCAATGAAACTTTACAGGATTGATCTGTAGCTCAAGTCCTTGCGCATATTGCACGGTTTTTCCGGTTGAATTATTTTTGGCCGAGTTATGGCCCTTTGATAAAAAGGTTTTTTTTCTGTGTGTTGCCAGATACACAAAAGCTTGTCCGGAATACTCCTCATAAACTACTGGGGCAATTTCATCCAAACTTTACAGGAATAATCAATACTAAGTCTAGTTGTGCACATTGTCAGCATTTTGCGGTTCAATGATTTTGTCAGAGTTATGGCCCTTTAATAATTTTTATTTTTAAAGTTTGTCCGGACTACTTCTCTTATACCACTAATGCAATTTCAATGAAACTTTACAGGATTGATCTGTAGCTCAAGTCCTTGCGCATATTGCACGGGTTTTCCGGTTGAATGAATTTTGGCTGAGTTATGACCCTTTGATAAAAGGTGTTTTTTTCTGTGTGTTGCCAGATACACAAAAGCTTGTCCGGACTACTCCTCATAATCTACTGGTGCAATTTTACCCAAACTTTACAGGAATGATCAGTACCAAGTCTAGATGTGCACTGTCCGTCTGTCTGTCCGTCTGTCACAAAACTTGTCCCAACATGAAATTGGCCATCATGAGGCGACACATGTGATCACTGATCGCTCTTGTGTCAAGTTAGCGTTATTTTTTTCTTCAATGATATATTCCATACTAAATTGCATATAAATCGTGTTTGTGCGTTCCATTTTGCTTGCTGCAAATGATATCACAAAGGGATGACCTAATGGTTTTCCACGCTCATTCCGTAGACGTAAACGCCTGAATTGTCATGTTTTCAATTCATATTACCTTGAAAATTGAAACAAAAAATAAGTAGAAATAAAATCTCTATAAAATATTTTAAACATTAACGCTATAAATCAAAAGATAAAGAAAATACTCATTTTCAGATCAGTTACTGGATTGGTGATAAAATATACACAAAAAATAATGTTGCTTAAAATAAGATCAAATCAAGCTAGAAATACACCAGTTATCTTAAACGTTCATTGAATGCCATCCTTTCTTGATGCTCTTTGTTTTAATATTAAATATAATATGAAAGAAAATATCAAATTCTTTATTATTGATGCCGATACAAATTGCATACCTAAAACATCCCCAGAATGTTTATATCCTATTAGGAACTGCTGTATTTAAATTTGGTCTAAAATGGATTCTTTCTCATTATTTTATACTTCAATGATTTTCAATGAATGATTATAGCAAAATCAGACAACTGGTTTGTTTATTATTTGCGTTAACATAGCATTAAAAGATTGTGCTTTCATTTAAAAAAACATTGCACAACACTAGTTTTATACTATTCAAAGAGAACTGGTAATATACATCAATATACGTTTAAACAGTTAAACAAAATATAAATTATATTTATGGATCTCGTACAGGAAGTTTAATAGTGAGGTTATATCACTGAACAGAAAAATAAAAAAAAATGTGTTTTGAATAAATGGGATGATTTTTCAGGGAAATAAACGATGAATTATATAACAATACATTTACCGTTATATCAAAGCTATCATGTACGTAATTGAATGATACGTAATAGAATTTCGTGCGTCTAATACAATGATAAAACTAATTTTTAATTTTAGAAAATAACTTTTGTCACGTAATGATCATTTAATCAACAATCGGAAAGAGCGTACTTAAGCTCCCGCTTTGACTTATTACAAATACTGATATTCCAAATTTCCAGGATTGTCTCCCATTGAAAAAAATAGAATGAAGTCCACAACACAGCAATTTTGTCGTGAACTTTTAATTGATTAATTCGTTTTGAGACGTGCTTTTGAAAGACCGAAAAAGTGAAATTCACTAGTATAATATGCAAGCAAACGCTTTTAACAGCGCTTTAGATTGTTTACCTTATTTTATAAGTGACAGCTTGGTGTCATTTTGACAACTTTCGAAATAATGGCGTTTCTGTTGTAGGGAATTTTGCAATTTTCGTTCATTTTCTAAGTTCCAATTTACTTTCTGTAAAAGATGAAAACTTGACATTGTATTCCTTGATTATAAAACAATCAAATATTATCCAGACATTTTTATGTGTGTTATTTAGTGATAAAAAGCACAATACAGTATATTTGATTTAACAATTATTATTATATCAGGAGGGGTTGATGCACTGTTATAGAAAATTGGAACTTAGAAAATGATCTATCATGATTACATTCAATTGAACCGATTTTGATATTTTCAACATTTTATCTTTCGTTCTAATTAATATTCACAGTATATATAGCTGAATCTGTATCTCATGTATTGTGTATGTTCTGGAATAAAATATGTTTAAACCATTTGTCGTATGTTTTTTTCGCCTTTTTCTTTTCCCACATTATTTATAGAATTATTTAGATTGTTATAAAATCAAAGGTAAAACACTTTTCCTTACGAATATCAAAAGCTACTCATCTAGTACAAAAGAAATATTGAGGATAATACTATTAAAGTATAAAAGATAATTCTATATCAAAATATACTAACAAGATTAATGTTGTTTTTTTTGTTGTTTTTTATATAAAGCATGTTCCATTATCATTATGGACATGAAACACTATCAGGTATCGTATCATAAATATTTAATTGAAAAATAGATTTGACCTTTACATTATATAATGATTATTTTTTTACATGTTTTAGTACATTCGGAACATCATGTATGGCTTTGATACGTGTAAATAACTCGTAAAGAATCTTATAAAAATGTAATAAATAAATGTAATAAATAAGATTGATATTTTCGATAATAAAATTATTATTCTGCATTGGATCAATGATAGATCATCAAAATAGATATTATATTTATTGCTATTTCATGATTTTATGAGGTGTGTTATACATTTTATAAATATATAAATATATAAAAATTGTATCGTAAAATGTTAATGAAGAAGAGATAACGAATTACAATCAGTAGTCATCACACATCAAAAGTAATTAAGCTCGGAAGAAAAGCTTTACAATACTTGAATATTTTCGATTGTGTGATATATAACAGAACGAATTCAAGTAAACATATTTTTTATCTATCCATCTATCGTTTAATTTTAATCAAACAAATATCAATTGATTTTAGGGGCGGGGTATTGATTTTAAGGGGGGTTCAAAAAATGAATTAGTCTAGACGTTACCGTGTCTGTGTAACTTGGCAAGACAATAATTTTGTATATGGAGCAAAATTTTTACAAATTGATAAACAGTTGATATCAATACACTTATACCAAACTGAAATAATGAATATCAATATAGTTATTTCAGACTGAAATGCATCTTTTTATAAGAAATAAATTTATTTTATTTTGGACGATATAACCCGTCTAAGATGTCAGTTTAATCCTTCAGACTTAAATATTTTCTTATAAGAATTAGCCTTACCGTGTCAACATGATTATAACGATTTCATCATCAAATATTAAAAACATGTTCTCTTTAATCATTATATATATCTGTAGATTGATACATTCTCAACAGATGCAAAATATTTCAAAACGTTCATTTATTGTGAAGAGAATACATGTTCATGAGACTCATTACAAGGGATTTCGATTAAATTATCAAAAACATAAAAATAAACTTTATAGAGTAACAAGTGTTCTGCTCAGTGTCTATAAATAGTACATTTGACATTTAATAGTAAGAACATCAAACAGGAGGCTACCTGATTTGTTCAAATGGGTGTAGCCCCGAGAATTGATAGCATTGCTAAATGCTTGATGTTCTTTCATTTTTGTGTCATAGGGAAACTTAAAACAATACTATGTCGTCTCCAGAATAGAACAAAAAAAACAATGTACGAGAATCTGAATATGATTCTTCTAGCACAATTCCTTTAACTGTCGTTCCCAGGAAAAATCATCCAATCAACGAGCATGCTATATTTTCATCCCCGACAGACAGTGTCTGTGTAACCTGGCAAGACGTTCCTTTTTGTATGTGAAGCAAACGTTTACAAATTGAATAACAGTGAATATCAATACACTAATACCAAACTGTAGTGCAGATAACTATTACCCAAGTCTTAAAAAAAGAAAGAAACGACGTAGAAAAATAATTTTAAGGAGTGAAGTGTCTTATATAATAAATTAATTACATTTCCTTTCAATATTTTAGCCCGGTCAATGATTAGGACAAATAAAAATAATTACAATACAAAGATTGAATTGCACCGTTATGTTGATGTCCTAACCTATAACTAGTCGTATGTCATTATCTGCTAGACAAAAAAATCCAACAGAAAAATGGTAGCGATGATTATTAAGAATGTCTGAGTAAGAAATAACAAACAAAAAACGTAGAAAAAAATAACTAGGAAACATGATATTTTCCTGTAATATTTAGTTTTAAAACATAGTTTTATTATTTCGTATTAGATTCGTATAAGAAAAACATATACAACTGCATATAATGTTTTCTTTAAAATTATATTTTCTTGACATATTAAATGGTAACTTCATATGCAATTCGTAGAATAGGTTTTTATTTGGTGCCAATTAGATCAACATATCAGTGTCCAAGTAAATTTTAGATGTAGAGATTCACGTCACCATTGACTCCCTCAGAGAGTAGTGCATGTCGGATTTTATGGGGATGATATTGGATTGTATGTTCTGTTACTCATCTATTATTCACGTTTTTGTCAATTTGAAACAGATTCGCAATATTTTTGAATGTAGTTTCAGCTCATTTAAAGGATTATAACAAAAATTGAGTACAACTCTCAAAATAGTTGGCCGGCTGCAAATCTTATTAATGAAATCTTGTCCCTGGATTAGTTTGCTGAAAGAAATCTTCTAGCCCGACAATGAAATAAATTAATGAAGAAAAAAGAACCATGATATGTTATTCTATTAATACGTTATTAAAATAAAATTGAAACGTTGTACAACTTTTTTATCTGATTGCACAATATTCACATAATATCTTATTACAGCTCATAATAAATTTCTACGGTCCAGACTGTTTCTCTGTGATTCTTCTGAAGATTTCACAAATCTCATAACGTTTGAAAGCGAGATGTTCAAACATGCCCACGTGTTGTACCAAATCTACATATGTATGTGACAAGAATTTACTTTATTTTGGCTATGTGTTGTCAACATTAAAGATCCCTCTTAGCTTGTAATAAACACATTATTTTACAAACGAATTTAGAGAGACAGATTATCGTCTGCTGAATAATGCAAATTGCACTCCTGCAACAATAAAACATATTTTTACTATGTTATCTACAGACTGTTTTGCAGCATATTATGAGCACTTTAAGTTCCTTTTTTAACAAAGCAGTTGATATGAAATTATAAATAGCAAAATATAATGCTCAGCCTATTTCTCCGGGCGTATTCTTTTTATATAGTTATTTTAAACGTTTTTTACGTATCATACTTTGTGACCAAAGATATTATTTAATGTATACAAGGGTTTGTTTTTCTTTTTGAAGAAGAACTACATGATATTCAAAATAAATTTTAAATACATCTGACTGCAGCAAATTTACAGTTAAAAAGATTTTGGATTTTTAACGAATTTAAAAATCATAAACGATACAATTCTTCATACGACAATTATTATACTAATTCAATTAGATGTCTTGTCTGCTGATTCCTTTCTAAATATAACTAATTACTATTTCATTCTTTATTTGATTTTTCTGTCTCTTATTAATTTATCGGAATGAAAGCGTCAGTAAGCTGAATTTTTAATAAATGTTCTCGAACAATGCATTTTTTAGAAGTTCTTACTCTTATCGTTCATGATATGCAATAATGTATTAGAAAATTCAGTCAAAAACATATACTACTTACTATTACAGTTCATAATATGCAAGATAGAACTGTTTTGTTATTTTCAGAAAATATGTTGTTTATAAGATAGAGGAAGTCAACGACAACTTATTATACATGCTTTCGGCATGCCATTTCAATACAAATGATGATAAATTATTGGAAATTTAAAAAACATTTTCTGCACAGACTATAGTCTCAAAAGAATAAAAAATGATTTCTTCTCTAGTCTTTTTTTTCAATTTTGATTAAATTTAATTCGTTCAGGATGCATACAGACTTTATCACAAGGACTATAAATTTAATTCAAACATATGTATAAATATTCTATATACCTTAAAATTTTAATGATATGATATGCTCAAATTTGATATTTGAAAACATTGAAACTTGCCACATTGCCTCTTTTTAGATATAAAATCGATAGTTTTGACTTAAAGTTGAAACTGGACACACTATGGTATACTACAATATGAATATACATGTAGAGAGTCATTAAAAAATGGCAGATTTTAAGAAAGAACCAACTTTAATTGACCTGTAATTAAAGAGGATAGCAATCATTATGAAATAATTTGTGATATAGGTAGCAAAGTGTTAAGTTGTATTTTGACTTCTTTCTAACATACTACTTAATCAATGTAATGTACTAATTGCTTAAAAATAGAGGAAGCAACAGTTGACTGAGGTTTTTAGATATTTTCTGATCATTTGAAGAAAACAAAATATATCTTATTATATCTTATTCTGAAAAGCATATAAAATTTAAATTTCTAAAACATCAGCACGGATTAAGAAAACAGATATAAAATTGTTTTTGAATGCAATGGATATATTGAGTTAACTTTAAATAGTTCATTTGCATGTATAGTTTATTCACGTTAAGTTTTTATGATATTTTATGATTTTCCAAAAGATAAAGTATTTTACGGCATGCTCTTTTAAATACTCTTAAAAGAGTGAAAAAAGCAAACATTTGTTTTTGTTTGCGCGGATGTAGGTGAAACCTAGACATTATGTAAATAATCTCATTTTTCCTTTACATCATCTTCATTATTTTATAAATATATCATTTAAAAATGCTCTCCTTAATTAAATCATGCATGCTTTCATTTCCTTAAAATGCATACTATTTGGCGTTTGCTCTTAAATTCAGAAATACTGTTATTAAAGTAACTATCAATTAATTGTTTTGTTTGTATTTTGATATATTATTTCTTGCTTCTTGCTGATGGCCTAATGCAACAAAATATTGAGTTACAAATCTAAGCTACATAAATAGCCAAACAGTATTTGATTGTTTCGAAATATTCCGATGAACACGAAGACCATTTTATTGTTGTCTTTTACAGCTACTTCATTATAAGGAACTGTTAATAAATCTAAAATTTTGAATCTTTATTATGCAAGTAAAACTAAATTAAACGAAACCTCTTCAACACGAAACTACTTTACACATTTATTTCGTTCGTGTGACTCGAATTGCTATATATTATGGCTTTTGTGGTACTTTAATTGGTTTCTTGGGCATGGGTTTCTAGTATTTGAAATTAAAACATCGTTTTTAAGGCTATTTTAATTTCTGAAATTTTTCTATGATCTTATAAATAATTAGGTCGCATAAATGAACGACATGAATTAAATGTTTACTACCCTATGTTCTACTTGTTTCACGCAATATTTATTTAGCACAATTTTAACGATAATCTGCTAATATCGTTTCATAATTGTACTGCTGGATTTTCGATTTTCTGAAATATTTAACTGTCAAAAATTATGTTTTCTGATATCTCTTGAAGGGTATGTTTAATTTGGGATCAATATCGTATATATATTAATATTAATATCTATAAAATAACAAAATACCATCTTTCTGGACAATGCATAAACATATAGATTTATTGCTATGCATAATCATACGATATGATAATCAAAATACAAGTTGTCTCTTTCTAACAAGTTGTTCATTCAGAGTGTTTCTTATTTTTTATTTCTTCCGATATACAAATTGGCTGGTTTTGGTGCAGACATCCGCCCTGATATTAGCTTAAAACATACCATGTACCAGCAAGTTTTGATTATTTTCAAATGTTTTAAACAGAAATGTTCGTAAGATAACGCTTTCTCGTCATTACCAATACAGGAAACCAGGAAATATATCTAACTTTCCTTCAGCCTTGCAGAAAATTTAAGAAAAATATTTTCTTATGGTTAATTTGTACACTGTTTTGCGGCATGATATGACTTCTAAATGAATTCACTCTACCAAGTATGTTTTGAAATAACTTTATATAAATGAAAAAAATGAAGCTGTCTAGACTATAACTTCCTTCACTTCCGGCATTAACGCGAACAAAAAATTTAATGACTAAATATATGTTTCTTTCTGATTTAAGAAAAGTAGCCGCAGATTTTATACTTTTAATCTAATGTATCCGAGGGATAGATATTCCACAATCGTTTTTATTCTTTTCCTTGCTTATTACTAATAAATCGTATGTCTGATAAAAATTTAGAAAACAAACATTTTCATTAAATTCATTGTTCTGTATAATTTTACAACTTAGGTGTCTAATTAGACCTATTTTAAAAAAATATAATTATAATTATAGTTGAGTTATTAACGGAATCACATAAGAGGGTCTTTTTTTAATGTGTTTAATTTAAAAAATATATTTAATGCTCATAATGACTGTTAAATTAATTAAAACAAAGAAAAATAAAGTAAATCGTATTTGAATTAATTAAACATTAAGCCTCAGAAACGGTAAATTTCTCCTTTTCTTTCTTTTAAAAGGGCAATTATGGGTTTTATATTGTTAAAATAATTGTTCTAAAGTATGTTAAATACTTCATACCTAAAGGAAGAAACGTTGAATTTGAACTTATTTGTCAATAAAAAAGCAAAATGTAAACAAAGTAGTATTTCGACTTCCATACAAAATACTCAAACAACATAACTGTGCTAATTGCTAAAAATCAAAAGAAGCGAGAGATAGTTTAGGCCAA
The DNA here is from genome assembly GCF_026571515.1 of Ruditapes philippinarum. NCBI lineage: Eukaryota > Metazoa > Mollusca > Bivalvia > Venerida > Veneridae > Ruditapes > Ruditapes philippinarum. Next base: position 7,634 of record NW_026859421.1, on the reverse strand, counting down.
TTAGTTTAGGCCAATTAGTAACTCTTTGGCAACTCTTTCTAAAAGGACATGAAAAATAAAAAGCTGCCGATAAATAAAAAGTAAAGCATTTCTGTGGTGTAATGGGCCTTTAATAAGTAAAATTTGCAGAAAACTATTTTGCTTTAGTTTTGATTCTGTGGAAAGAAATAAAGTTTTGTACAGCATACAGAGTTAGTTCGAATAAATTAAGTTTTTCCTTCGGCAAGAATTACCCGAAGTCAAAACAAGATTGATTGCTACATTCGTTTATCTCGATATCAGTGTTCATTCGAGCAATATTATTGAACATCTTGTATTGTCTTAAACGAATGAAGAAAAAACTGGTTCTGTCTGAAATAATAATGCAAATTGCAGTCTGGCAAAGACATTTATAAAGAAATATACTTCATAGGGGCAATTGTCATATTATATCTCAATGAATGGTTTGAATGTTATATGCGGACATCGAACTATAAGATTGTTAAATAAATGGAAATAGATAAATCAAAATAGTGTCTAGACAATATTGTATTTACAAATTGTAATGAAAATGATGACTCCTTTAATCTAGAGGCAGTTTTCATCAGATTTTAAATTAATAATTGTGCACTTCATTGATTTCGACAATTGGTATAGAAAACTAATTTATCCTTGTGGACAATGAATACGACTAATTACATTCATCTATTTTATGAAATAGTAATTTATCGAAGAAAATGATCTGTTTTACATTTGTAAAAACATGAATGGCATCTGTGATAAGGTATCTATACTCAATTAAATGAATTATCATTTTGTTAATTATCAAAGGTGTATGGGATAATAATTATTTATTCAGCAAAATGAATATATTATTAAGAAACAACTTTAATCATGAAAAATATATATGTATGTATATTAAGAAAAATATGTAATCAATAAAACAAGCGTTTAGATATTAAACAAAAGTATATATCAGTAACATTTATATTCTTTTGCAGGAATAAATAGATATAAAAAAAATAATAACATTAATAAATCACTCATGACTAGACGTGTGTATGTTTCACTGCCGAAGTAACCCAATAAAATAAGATTATCCAGATAAATATACTGCAATAAATGCTTTGTTTTAATCATACTCAATGTTATACACAGTTTGGAATACAATTGTCTGTCATTATTCATAAATGTTAGAAGTAAAACGTATTTATTCGGAATGAAATACATAGTTGAATTTAAATAGAAAAGGGGTTTACAGTCAAAAGCAACTCTTAGAAAAGAAACGTTTCATTGAAATAACTGGTCATATCCAAGTTTTCAGGCTAAGGCACAGTAAAGACGTCGTGTAAATAATGTATCTTTTAAAAGAAGACCGAAGTCAAGAGAATGCAGTCTTAAAATAATATTGAGATAAGCACATGCCACTTAAAGATAGTGAGATCATGTTTATATTGTTAAGCTGTATTATAAATGATGACTTGTATCATAGTTTGGGGACCTTTCTGTTGAAAATGTGTCAGAGTTAAATCGTATACATATATATGCAAAGTGCGTTAACTGGAGTGCAGGTATTAGTTACCCGCACTCAAGAGCATGCCTATTGATTGGCTAAAATTTGCTAGGATTTACTTATTGTGACCGAAGAGAAAGGGAAAGCGATAGAAATGTCAATTTCAGATGCTCGTTCATTGGTTCCTTTTTTTCTGGGGTTTCATATTGTGACAACAGGGAACGCGATTTTATGTTTGACTATGATACAAAAGAAAAAGAACATCCCCCTCGTACAAATCAGATAACCTCGTGTTCATATGCTCTTTCTATTACTTTTCAGATACTAATTAGTGTTATTTCATAGTCAAAGGTGTCATTAAATGTTGTTAACCTCGTGACTTGCAGCAAATAGTTCAAAGGTGATTCAAGGCAAATATGTCAGAAGTTTCGGAAGGTCATTAATCTGAGAGTAATGCGGATACGTTATTTGTCACTCTTGATTTATTTAGAGGCTTACTCGAGCCTTAAATATCGTTGAATCTAATTAATTAACAAATCTGTTTACATGAAACCATTGACTTTTTATGATCTTCTTTTCTTGGTAATTAATAGGAAAGAGTAATATAACTGTAGATGTAACTGTACGCCACTTTTCAAGGAATGCCACGTAGGTGTTGCATTAAGTTGTCATGATTACCACCGCATGAACACATCTGGGAATGTTCTAAAATCTGAATATCATCCCTATCAAATGTAAAGTTTAAGATGTGAACAGTAATTTATATTGATCACCACTGGCTCAAATCAAACCACTATTACAATATAAGATATCCGTTTCTAAATGTTGATTTTATTACAATTCAATAATGCAGCAAAAAAGATGTAAAGTTAATTTATACTCATGACTGTTCAAAGCTATTTTATATTGTTTTTATCTACATTCAGTATGTCTTTATTATTTGAAATTCATCTCTTGTATTGTGAACAGGAAGAGTGAAGCTAGGGGTTAATCATTTGATAAGATCAGATTGATTGAAAGTTAGTAATTTAAACACACAATTGTGTATCATGTAGTGATGTTAAAATGTTAAATATTTCAAACGTTATTGCTATGGAAATATTTATACTAGAAACGCTTATTTTGTGAACATAATTATTGTACTAACCCAAAAATTTTTTTAAGTTAATAGTTTTTTTATGAATTTAATTTTGTTTTATAATCTAAAAAAAAACCCCTAAAAACAAACAAACAAAAAAGAAATTTTTTTTGCGATAAAATAATAGTAAATTTTCTTAATAATTTTTCATACATACATTATCAAACAAAATAATGATAGTCTGCAAATTTTTGAAGGTGAAAAATTTAAATCTTTTTTGTTTCCTTCATTGGATATACATAATATTAAACTATTTAAATTAATTTGTGTTACGAAAATTGACAAAATGCGTAAATTTTCAATACTTTTTTGGGGCCATTGCAATAAATTTTTATATATTACGTAATCAACATCCAAAAAAGTAATAACCAACTATAGTATCACACTATTACTATTTAAAGGGGGAAAAGACCCCAAAAAACTACATTTAACCTTAACGAAAAAAAGGGGAAAGGGTTAAAAATTTGGCTTTTTCAAAAAAAGGGTTGAAAAGTTGAATTTTAAAAAAAAGTTTTACGACAACGGGGTAAAAGAAAAAAAATTTTACTTAAAAATTTCTTAACTTGCAAGTCAAAAGACATTAACTAATTTATTAAATAAATGTACGGTGACCAAAAAAACATCCTTAAATTTGTTATCTTTAAACTTTTTGTTTTCTTATAAATATTTCAAAACAAATATAACCACACTTTTAAAAATTAAAACTTAGGGTTTGACCGAAACATAATAAACACTTTTAAAGTTATAAAAAAAATCTTTTTTACACATAAATATAAAATTAATACAAAAAACACTTTGGGTTGCCCAAAGAAAATATAAAAACAACCCGGTTAAAATAAATAACAGTTTATATTTCCATTTTACAAATTGGTATATTTATAATCAATTTTTTATGGGACTCGTTTTTACAGTATCCCCTAATTTAAAAGGCAGTTTATTTTTCTGTTTTAACAATTAAAACTTACAAAACACTGTGGTTTGATATAATAATCTTTTGCTATAAATTTTACGTAAATCTGTTATAAGATAGGCACTATAATAAACAAAGTGATCATCTTCTAAATCTAGGGGAATGCAAACATTGACAATATCCTTTCGTTCTAGATATTTATTTTCTGCAACCTTCCAGTTTGATCTTTAGAGCTGCGCATGAAATTCTTCATCTAGTGATGTAACATCTTAATGAACTGAGGTAAAATATTAAATATGCTTTGGGTCGTATCCAAAATATTTTTTTCAAGTTTATACAAATACTAACACTTCCTACTTTCCTATTTACATTCCATCCTTGTAAAAAACAATCTATCACTCTCTCTGTAAATATATATACAAAAATTTTTATCGAATGCGCATGGAATTGTCCCAAACATATGTGTAAATCCGACACGAGTCAATAATAGCAGCTTTAACATCTCACCCAGTTTTAAAACCTTTGTTACAATGTTCCAATGACATTAGCATAAAACACGATTTAATAAATATTGTCTACATTTAATAATCTAACCAATATTTATTCATTGCTACTAACGCTTAATATACAATGGGTATCTGCCCAATTCACCGTACACACCAACAGAACAGTACTTTCTAACCTTTAATTAAATGTATGGCAGAAATTTCAGATGGATGCGATTCAATAACTTTTGACATTGTATAACCCCAAATTTCTGCTGACGTGTTTAATATCGAACCAACAATGCAATCTCGAATAATGACATAAACTTCTGGCCGTAACTTAATCTTTTTTACAATTAATCATTATAAATTCAATTGCCTTAAGAGCCTTTCCATGAGATATTCCTGATTAGCGTAAAATTTTCCAGTATATGAATACGTCCTAAAATAGTTAAAATCGTTCCGACTACCTCAATTCTTTCCCATTATATGTCCAAATGTTCATTAACAATAAACCCCCTCTTTTTCTAAATTACCAGAATTAGTTTTTTCAATATTAACTTCTAATCCATCTTTACTACAATAATCAGTACAATAGGTTTAAATTTCGCATTCCTCCTTTGACTTTCCAAATTTACGCATATCATCTGCAATAATAAAAAATTAATACAATATCATCAATGGACTAACCCCAGATCTACATATCTTGCAAAGAAAAAAGCTCTAATCTTTCTGACGAACAGTGAGAACAAAATCGGTGACATTATCTCCCCTTAGTTTTCCAATCCTACAGCCGTAGCTCAATATTCGAATAGTTATTACAATTTCTAACACAATGACGCTTAAACCTTTTGATACATGTCCCTTCACATTTTAACAATTACCCTGAATTCATCAATTATAGAGGCTGAACCTAGTCACTTCTGATATAGGTATCAAAACATTTTTTCATATCAAAATACGGCCAATATACCTCTTATTTTCATTTTCATACTGTTGTACACATTAAGTAATATAAATAAGCATCAGTCGTAGATCGGCCTTTCTAAAACCAAATTGTCGCTCTGATAATAATAATTATTTTGTTCACAAAATGTGTACAATTCTTTATTAAAATAGTGTGAAGTAATTCGAAACAACTACGAGCGTCAATACCTCATGTAGTTATTCACAGTCATTAATGTCCCCTGTTTATGTAAAGACGATAACCCCTTCAGCCCATTTTTCCGGAAAATAACCAGAAATCTAAGAGGGCATTAAAAAATTCACAAAAATGTTGAAGAAAAAATATAAATGCTTTCTAAAATGATTCATTCATAATATAATCACTACCTGGGCCTTTTCTTTTTTAAACATTTCACATTCTAAAATTTCTAAAACAGTAATGCGCTTTTTTAATTGATCGAAACGGCTTTTGAACTTTTAAAAGTCAATCCCTACAAAACTCTTCAGCTTCCGGGGTTTTGTGCATTGCGTAATATCATTGGCCAACTCCAAAAAATAACGTTTGAATCTCCGTGAAATTTAGTTTTTTTTTGTTGTTACGTTTAAAATTTTCCCCAAAATTGTTTACTTGCATTTTTTAATTTGCCGATTTCTATCAACTTTTTTTTTTACCCGATTTACGTTTTTTTTTTACATAACTCTTTAAAATTTTTTTCAAAACACAAATTGTTCTCTCTATACAGATTTAAGCCTATTAAAAACCTTTAAGCTTCTAGGTATCTCCTTCTAGCAAGTATCTCAAAATCGAACCACTCTGCATGATTAACTATCGGTTTATCAGTAAAATACGATGACTTATTGTTTTTTAATTAATGACTTCGAGAAAATGGGTCGTACTCTCTAACAATTTTTTAAAATTTTGCTCAAAATCGTTCACTAATCCTGTTGTGATGTTAAAAATCATGTGTCAAACGATTTAACTCAGGTAATTTAGATAAACTCCTGCTCGAAAAGTATGTTTAAAATTTTTCTTTCATTTTTTCCGACCTCATTTTTTTTCCCCGAGACATCAACATAAAAATACATCTCAATGTAAACAAAACAGGTGCATGATCGCTATTTCAGAATGAGTCATACAAAAATCACACAATGGGGGAAAATCTTTTATTCTCCCAAAAAGGGGTCAATCACGCGCACCTTTTTTGTTAGCAAATGTGTCATCCCACAGTTAAAATCATGGCCATTCTACGTTAAAAATACGGAAACCGCTGGCCCCGAAAAATAAGCAATTTAGTCCCAAAACTTTTACTATATTAAGTGGGGCCCCGGAATGGGTACGTTCGGGAAACATAATTCATCATCAATATCTAAATTTTCAAAAGTAATAAAGTCTTTTTTTTTCCCCATCTACTATTCCAAACCCCCTACTAAATATAAACCCCCTAAATTTTCAAATCGTGTTATACATTTTGAAAAATTTGACAATTACACGACCTTTCTTTTAGTATGTAAAAAGTTCCAAAATTAGCAATTTTTTTTAATTTTGTGAAAATTAAAAAAGAATTTTATGTTTCAAGAATGTGCAATGGCATAATATGGGAAAAAAATTGAAATTTTTTTTGAACGACCAAAACCCCCAAAAAATGCAGATGAAAAAGATCAGACGGTAAAACCTTTTTAAAAAACAGCGTCACATTCTATATTTGTCTAAAAAATGTTAAAAAAAATGTTTTGAAAGGTTAAAAAAACTGTGAAATGATCAAAGAAGAAATTTAAAACACTTTTGCAAGGGCCCACTTACATCCGTGCAAAAGAAATACGAAAAAATCAGTCAATAATATTTAAAATAATCAGCATAACAATTAAATTATAATCTTAAAATCTTAATTTTTAAGTTTTATTTAAAAAAAATTTTTTTTAAACTGGGGGCAGATGCCCCACCCCTTTTTATAAAATCAAAAACACAATTTTTCCAAACGATATTTATTTATTATTTTATGGGGCACAGGTTTGGGACTCAGATAATTATTATGAAAAATTTAAAAAAAATAGGGGCAAAAGATAGTTATTTTAATTTTCCTGAACATTTACAAATTTCTTTTAAACAGCATAAGGTCCTTGGGAAAACCAATTTTTGTTTTTCTTGATTATTTTAAACCCTTTCCCGTATTTATAGATTAATTGAAAAAAAAGTTAACATTTTGAAAAATTTTTTTTTTTACTCATGTAATCTTGCGAAAAATTTTTTCCCGATGCAATTGTATTGTTCAACTATTATCAAACTGCAATTCGTGTGTATGCCTTTTTTTCTTTTTTAAAAAATCATCTTTAAACTTTATCTGCTCCCGGGTGCTTTTCTGTAAAATTTTTTATTTTCAGGGTAAGTATAAATTTATCTTTAAAAAAAATATTCTTAATAATACAATTATTAAAAACTTAAGTTGCATTACATGGGCCCATTTTTTTGAACTTACATATGAAGTATAAGTGAGAGGAAAAAATTCTCAGAAGGGAGATTTCCCCGTGTCCGTTATAGAACACAGTATATGGAAAATAGTTACGTTGGCCTAGAAGGGTTAGATAAGGAATTTACCATAGACGAATTGTCCATTTTCTATTTTTTTACACTGATTTGAATCATAAATGAGAACAAAACAGCAAAGA